>NC_056736.1:293551631-293704131 GCF_019279795.1 Protopterus annectens | reverse complement strand
GTATTACATTAGATAGGTTATGACTGACTCCTTATAATTACTTTTCTTATTGAAATTAATAGTTAAGATGGTGTTATTGTCCTGAGTATGTAGTAGTTGAGCTTCTGGAATGAACACTTTCAAAGGCAGTTTCAGCCATGTTCAAAGCTTTGCATGTCATTTAGAGGTCCAGTAAGACTTTATGATGCATCAGGTCTCTGATCTTAGGTTTTTCTTTAGTCTTCTGCAAACAAAAGTGGAACAAAAGGGAGTTTTTGTCTTGTATGCCTGAACCAAAAATGCTAATGTAGTGAATTGTCATCATAGCAGTTTTATTACTTTCAGTACTCTGCATTTTTACTAAATTTATTTTGTTAAAACATAACTCACTGTTATTTAGGTAGTTGCATATTCTGTGATGTAGATAACTGATTTGGGAGTGCTCTATTTTAATATATTGCTACATCACTGTGCATTTCAAGTCAAGACTTATCATTATAAACCTTAAGTAAAAACATTTGCTGTAACATCTGCAGTGCTGTTTACGTTTCTTGCAGTAGGGAGCTTCTTTGACAAAATCTGCAGTAGAAATGGAAAATAATCAATATGGAATTCCAAATCGCACATCAAACAAAACCCACACACTATTTCAGGGAAAGGGGGGATGTGAAGCATGTTTCTAGAGTAAAGCAGTTGTGTTGCAGCTTCATAGTTTTTCATAGCTTTGGTTTATAAAGTAGCGTTGGCAGTATTTCCAATTTTTTTGCTCACTGAACTGTGGGAATGTGTCACATTCCTTGGCTGGAAATTCTGATACAGTTTTTTGTTTCAGAACAGTCTTCTGCCTGCTTCACTGACTTGCCATGAGCCGACCACACAATCTTATAAGTTATGCTAGTATAAATTTTATACTTACATATATTTATCTGTCTGTACAGATGGATAGCTATTTCTCTATTTTAACGTTTAAAATTGGCTCAATGACCTGACACATGACCTGAAATTTTTCATAACAACCATGAAAAATATGACTAAGTTGGAAAGCAATGGACATTTCAACATGCTGTTCTAATAAATGTATGTGATGCTTAACAGTCTCTGCAGGCTGCTATTTGTAATTTTGCTGAATTACAAACATCTGTATTTTATTCTTTTATATGCTTTTAACTAAGGTATAGTAGATGCTTTTTTGCTTTAGTACTAATCAAAATTATGTAATTTATTTTGTTGTAAAAATTTTTTATTTGTGCATGCCTAGTGTTTTATATGTTGTAAACTGCATTCAGAATATTTTGTTTTTTCCTTCTCACCTATCCACAATGCAATGCTGTTCCCATGATGCACCTCTGCTTGCTGTTTACCTGTATGTTAATACGCTTGAATCCCATTGGCCCACTGCCATCATGTGCTCGCTGCCTGTTATTTAAAGACTCAGTCGACTGCCAAAGCAATGAAGCGACCTCTCGAGGCAACTGTAGACCTGGTACTTTGACCTTTCACCTTTTGCTTTGCATGTAGCTTTTCAAAACAGTAATGAATTAAACCTGTTTACTGCTTCACATAACAGTAATTCTTATGTGATTTTATATATGAAGTATTGTCATTATCATACTTAATTATCTCATTTTTCATACATAGTATAAAGTATATTAGATGCAGTATCTGCACTGACAGAGAGACATTTTCAAAATATCTGAATTTCAGTTGTTTATGCACAGCAGCATTGTTTCGTTATTTCTGAATACTCCAATTTTATGGCTCAAAAGAAAAAATGTTTGCCAGCAGTGTAATTTGTATTGCACTTCCTTTTCCCTTAAATCAGCTTTAAGCATTCTTAGTGCAAAATCATTTCTGTTTTCTGTTTAAGACCTTTGCTTCTGCTAGCCTTCTTCAGATATTAGTTTGAAGAACACATGCTTTTGCATTCAGTATACATCTTTCATGCTACATTGCTACAGTTTTTGGTTTAAATGCATGGCAAAGCATTCAGTGTATTTTATTTGTACTGTACCTTTTTAGTTTTATTTCATTATACCACTCTTACAAACTTCCTCATTTACAGACCTTTCCACCTGGTGTTCTTCATCCTTTACCAAAGAGACCAGCCCTTGAAAAAAGCAATGGTGCCAGCACAATTTTTAATCCTAGTGTTTTGCACTACCAGCAGGCTCTAGCCAATGCACAGTTACAACAGCCTACTACATTTTTCCCAGCAGGTATGTTCTACAAGTGCTAAAAGAATCAATTGAAGTGTAATGTACAGCTTGTTGTAAAAAGTGTTTGCTACTTGAAAATCAACACTTTTGGTGTTAGTCTTCTTAATTTATGGCAACTGTTGTAGCAGTATTATATCTGCAACTGAGTTAAGCTTTTTAAGAAGATGGAATAATGCCCTTTAGAAGCAGCACCTATTACCTGCTGCATCCTCCCTTTTAGAGATACTCACATTTTTGACAGTTGGGTGCCGTCAGCAGCCCAATTTTGCTTTGCTTAGATGAATAAAGAACATTACTTTGTACAAGTGTTGTGTGTGTGGCTGGGAGATTACCTTAGTTTGCTTATCTGAGTATAATTCTGTTTCAGAAGCTGCTTTTACTGAAGAGTTTAATGTAGTTTGCTCACCTGTATAAAACCTACTATAAGTATAGACTCCTTTTTTTGTAGCAAGACAAAGGAAGAGACATATTTCCTTGTTTTGGTCTAATCCTCGGCTGTCTTGAATTTTGTTTCTGAGAGTTTTTCCTTCTCTGTTTTCCAATCCAAGTCATGATGCACTCCTAATGATTAGAAAGCAGGTGTGGAAGTTTTGACTTTTGTGAATGACCTGTATAACCCTGCTCTTCTGAAGTGTAGGTTGTAGTTTAGACAGTAGCACCTGATGTTTCTTGAGTGTGTCTGCTCTTAGAACACATGCATTAAACAGGGAAGACACTGCTTCATTAAGGAGCCAGACCCTAAGTCACAGAAAGGTAAGAGTAGGATGAGCAGCTCGAAGTGTAACCTCCTCCTTGCTAACATATTATAGAGACATTGTGAGTCTGCATTTCACAGAATTGAGTGCTGTAGAATCTTATTTGAGAGTTATATGGATCAAGTGCTTCCCTTGGATAGGTGAAAATCATTGAATATTCAGAGGTTAAATGTTCAGCAGTGAGTCTGCTTTGTATTTCAAGCTTTGGATCAGATACTTTGGTTGTGGTGGTATTTGGGAAGGGGATGGCTTGATGATGAAATCTGGAATGTCTCTCTGAAAGGCCATCTGATTCTTTTTTATGTCTTTCTCATGTGGTAACCCCTACAAAATCTTTTCTTAGTGTCACATCCTTAGGGGTCTAGGCAGTGCCCATTTTGATTGGTGCATTTTTATCTTCTGGTGACTGCACAGACATTTTAAGTAACCACATATATTACTCACCAGGATCCAGATTGGTTTCTTCTGAATAAGTATGTCTGATACTTTAGATGTTCTGGAGACACTGACCTCCAGCACTACCTGTACCAGTACTTACATATCTGCACGTGTTTTAGGGTCAGGACTCTGAATGAAGTTCTAGGATGATGCCATGGTTGGGACTGTATGTCACTAAGTGTGGTGACGTCTGGGTCATTGGCTCCATTTTTCACTGCAGTGATCTCCTGTCAAAGTTTTGCTTCTCAATTTACCTCTGTGGATGACTTAATCAATGGTGCCTCAAACATTTGGAGGCACATTGCATGCTCTAGGCTTTGGAATATCACAGTCCACTTTCACCCTTTTTCTGCACAACTGTAGGTAGGTGAGAATGGTTTCACTTTCTTTGTGTAGATGAGCAGTTCTTAGGATTAACATAGTGACGTAGTCTTATCTATGTTTTCTTTTTTCCCTGTTGTGGGAGCCCTTAAGCTCACATGCTGAGCACTCTGCTACCTCTACATCCTGACATTCAGAGGAAGACCGTCAGAGATAACTTTACAGAGGTAGCTGGGGCATTCTGAAAGTTTTGGGACCTTGAAACTACCAACTGCATTCTTCTCTTTTTTGACACTTGATGGTAGGAGTTATAGCAGTAGTTCAGGCTGCAGCATTTGGGTGCTTCAGAGAATGGAGGCATGACTGCTATAAAGATTTATTTCATTAGTTTTTTTTAAAAGGCCTCATTCTCCTTTCTGAATACATCTGCAGGAATCCTTTTATTAGCTCAGGCCTCTTTCAAAGTTTGGCTACAGTACTCACCACACTTTTCTTCTACGGATGTCTCTGTTTCATATTCCTGAGTTCAAGGTAGATGCTTTTATATGACACACTTCCTCTTTCCCAGCTTACCTCAATACAGTTGCCTTGCCTAGTCTAGCAGTTAGTTTCCCTGTTGACCTGACAGCTTTGGTGATGAGATCACCATTTACAGTCCTACTGTGAAGCAAAGGGATATTTGCTGTGAGACCTATTTCTGTATCATCTACCGTCCACAGGTGACATATGTATGTATCATTGAATCATTAGTTGTTACATGCGCATGATCTCCTCTTTGATCTAAAAGAGCCTTTTCTGCTGTTAAGCTTGGAGTGCTCTGCTCCACTTTTTGTGGTGTCTGCACCGAATTCTGCTCATGTAAGACTCATTTTGATGTGTGCCCTACTGCTGAATCTTCCATGTTCTACTGGTAAGCATAAACTGGCCTGAAATGTTAGTTAACATACTCCTGCATGTGCTGTGCTTTGATCTAAGAAGATTTTACTTTGCACGAGTTTTTATGGTCTCTACACAGTATGTTACTGCAGCAGGACTGGTTACAATCTTCACTTATTACTGACCTTCCCTTCTTCCCTAAAAACTTGTAAAAGGGTTGTGGTTTCAAATCTCCTCCTCCACAATCTGTCTTCTGGGTTCTGTATTTTTTGCTTTCTCTTCGGTTTTAATTCCTCATTCAGACTAGCTATATTTCCTTAGGTTTTTCTGTAGGTGGAGTATTTGTTTCTTGGACAGTGTTTCTAAAAGTACAAGAAAAAAATGCAAGTTGAACCATTTTATTGTTTTTGTAACACATTCTGTCTGGGCACAGCCCCCCACCTAAACTTGGTTCTGAATTTCTTGCAGGGGCATGCTTGGGAGTTTGGCAGTTGGTGCTGAGAAGTAAAACTGTGCATTGTTAATGAGCTGCTTCCTGTGGTACAGGGTTTGTTTCTCTCAGCTTTCATTTGCTCACTGTCTGACCTTGAGCAAGTCACTTACCCAGACAGTGTTTTGGGACAAAAACCTATGATCACTATGAATTTCAGGCCACTAAACTGTATATGGTATTTTAGTTACATTTCCAAATTCACAGTTTTGTGAAAGCTGTTAAAAAAGCAAGTAAAATTTTCATTCATCTTGAGCTCCACTATTTTTATTTGTTTAGAGGTTAATAGCTTTATTTCTTCTGTTCGTCTCAGCCAGTAAACAGCTTAAGTACTGTAGCAGCAAATAAGCCTGGGAACAAGTTTGTTGTGATCAGAAATCTTGGTTAGTGGCATTCGAAGACAGTGAACAGCTAATGAACTTTCCCATGCCTATAAGTTGACAGTTGTTGTTTTGTCCTATATCCTTACTGCGGCTGTAATTAATCTGCCGTAGATTGAAAAATGTTTACATAAAACTGAGCATGTGTACATATTGAAGATAATTTTGACTTTATGAAATATATTCTGTATATAGAGTTAACAGTCCACTGTAGGATGTACATTAAAGAGCTGTAATATTGCTGTTGGGGATAATGGTATTCATATGTTGGTACTGTTTTAACACACCATTATGTTTTAATGAGTATATGTTGAATTATCTGAATGCAGAGGCATAAAAACTGAAATCATGGATGCCAGCATTCCAAAATTCAAAATATTGAAGAACTCAGAAACATTGAATCTATTGTGAAAGGAAACACGCAGTTTCCTTTTGCAATCAGAATTCCAAAACACCAGGGCACATTTAGCTTGTTTGTCTGAATAGTGTCAGTACTATGGATAGGATTTTTTAGAGGTAAGTTGCAGAGTTTAGGGTTGGGGGCAGAGAAGGAGTTAGCATTTATTAGGAAGGTGGGCGGGGGAGGGTTCTCCAGCTTACTAGTACATGCTAACCCTAACCCTATCCCTGCACCTTGTCTTTAGAAAAAAAAATTCTTTAACACAGGCACTGATCTACATAGCTTGGACACACAAACACGGACCAAGACAAACAAACTACACTAAAGCTATTCCTTCACTTAACTCTAACTTTAAAACTCCTACACTTGCACAAGCACTCCTATACCCTAATGCCAAAACCTTCAGAATTTGTAATAGTTTCTATCTCAAACGCACACTTACCTTACATGTAAAGATTCAGTGCTCTCTCTACAAGCAAAATCTTAGCATTCAAGTGGGCAGAACAATCAGCCAAAATTCACAGTCATTTACTCCATCAATCAACAACCTATCTGACACCCCTTTCATTGTCTGCCTTCTTTCAATTTATTGCTTACTTACATACTGAGGAGTGTGCACTACGAAAGTAACACTCTTACTTGACATCAGAGACTTTACAAATTGGGCAGCTGTTGGAATTTCCTCCTCTGAGTTCCCAGTCACAGCATGAAATTCTCTAGCAGTTGCTCTTAGAGGTGTGCTTGCTTCCTGCTGGATCGCATTATGTCACATACCAGTCTAGAAGGGAATTTCTTATCATTCTGGTCTTTATTTCTTTCTGGTGTCACTCGCAGTTTGGTTCTCAATCCTAGTGTATAATACAGGATGATTCCAGTCCTTGATGCTGAAGAAGCTTCAACCCTCCTGTGAAGATTGGGTGAAGGCTGCCAGCCTAGCCAGACAGAATTTTGGAGATAATTCTGTCATCTGTAAATATTAATGTAAACCACAGGCTTGTTGTCTTAAATGGTAAAAATAGTGTTACATGTGGAACTAGGAAAAAAATGTAACAGTGCACTCTACTGACCAAGAAAGCATGTTGTGACCCTTTGATGTTAGGACTCGGAGCCAGTGAGTCTAGAGTGGGGCATTCTGCCTGTTGTTTTAAGGCCAGAGTTAATGGCCAGAATTTGCATGCATAAATATCCTTTATTGCTCTGATTTCTGCCCAGAGGTGAAGAATGTAAATGTTGTTTCTGTTAACCTGGGAACCCAGGGAAGTGTGAAGAATGATGTAATGT
Source organism: Protopterus annectens (assembly GCF_019279795.1). Taxonomy (NCBI): domain Eukaryota; kingdom Metazoa; phylum Chordata; order Ceratodontiformes; family Protopteridae; genus Protopterus; species Protopterus annectens. The sequence continues at coordinate 293,696,995 of NC_056736.1, read as the reverse complement.
AACCCAGGGAAGTGTAAAGAATGATGTGAACCAGGCATGTGATTTTAAAAACAGAGACTCCGAGAGCATTAAGCATTTGTGTCTTGACCATCCAACTCACCAGCACTGTCTTGCTCTATATGTAAGTTTATCTTAGACTTGTGTTTTCTCTTAGAAATAACTAGAAACTAGAAAGATTAGACTGTGTTTTTCTGTCATGTTAGAACTGTACTACTGAATTATTTTAAGTATTTCTCTGTGATCTCTGAACTCTTGACTAGCACTGTGTAGTAAAAAGTATGGTCTTGTGTTTTGACTATTTGTTATTAAATATTTTTAAACCCTTCCAACTGTGGCTGTTTTTGTATAGATAATTTAAGCTCTTTAGAGTACTTACATGCCTTTGGTAAAATTGTACAAAGCCACGTCAATAGCTTTAGCCCTAGGCTGTACTACCAATTGGATAATAATATTCCACAGTAATAATTGGGCACCCTTTTAAGGGCCTTTGAGTAGCTCATAAATATTAGTGGGTGGTGGCAGCTAGTACTACCATATAGTCTGGGAAAAAGGAGCACAGCTGGAGAACCTGTGCCAGCCTTCCCCAGGAGTGTCTGTGTGGTTGTATAAACTCTTCTCAAAGTGTGTGTGTGTGTGTGTGTGTTTGAGCTACTTGAGGAGGGACACAAAGCACTGGTTGGACAGAGGGGGTTGTTGGAGGTTTTAGCTTGCCCACTAGGCTGAGATCTGGACCCTATAGCTGTACCAGTGGGGAGTCTTATTGGGGACCTGGAGAGCAAGGGAGCGACCAACCCCGGACTGACTGTGATCTCTGTGTGCTCTTAAGGGAAATTGCTCTTTACTGTGTGTATTTGTTATCCTTTCCTCCTATATAAGATGCCCCTTAATGGTGTTATTGGTGAGGATTGAGGCTCCTTGATTGCTGGACCAGGGCACGGCCTTCACACCTCCAAATTTTCCTGTAGTCATGAGATCCCCAGCAAGGACCACTTGTTTATTTTTATTTATTTATTTATTTATTTTACATTTGTTGACCGGGCTAGTCCAACTGGATACATGTCCATTTTCAGTGGAGGCCCAGGGAGAAAAGCTCCAAGAACAGGGTTACATAAACAAATACAAGGACAAAGCTGAAACAAGTAAATACACTGACGATTAAAGGCACTTGTTAACATTACTGTTTGTGAGAAACACACAACATGGGCTTAGTGCCTCTGACAAGATATCAGAGTTAAAGTCTAGACACTGAGAAGATCAGTAGGGACGTCCCTTGTAGTATCCTGGGAGCACAGGAATAGAGTGACAAATCAGGAGGCCAGACATCACTAAAACATCCAATCTCCTTATTTTTACACAGTGTGATTTTTCTTGACGATGATGTTGACACCCCCTCCCTAAACAGCCACCACTGGGGATGAGTTCTGGGCTTCCAGCACACTGAAATCCATATGCTTGATCATCTAGAACACTGTGTAACCTTTACTGATGCTTTGTCTGAGGCAGCAGCATCTGGGATGTGCAAGCTGTTTATGGCGTCTCTCAGCCAGTTTTCTGAAGAGGAAGAAGAATCCCACTCATGGGACAAGGAGAGTATATACGTTTTGTGTGGATCCCCCTGCTGAGCCTTCCAGGAGAAAGACTTTGCAAGGGGTATCCCAGTAGTCTTGACTACCACTAGGGACTGCATATGGGAGGACAGTTGTCAGTTTTTGCTCCATCTTACAGGATTATAGATAAAGACATTTGTTGTTTGAGCATGGTCATGTCTAGGAACTCTTAGGTTCTTCCCCAAGTAGACCTTTCTTAAACAAATGTTTTAGCTCCCCAACACACCTTGTACCTGAAGCTGCTGCATACTCATCTGAATTTTATACCCTCTTGGATAAATGTATTGAGGAATCTGAACCCATCCAGCATAAGTGTAATAGTAAGCTTAAAACTAAACCTGTACGGCATAACACCCATATCAACAAACTCTACAAAAAATGGAGAAGTTTAGAAATAAACAGCAATTCTATACTGAAGTTATCTCTAATAGGTTCCTGTTACGTTATCGAATTTCAACAAGTTCAAACCCTATATGGTCGTAAACATAGTCGAACTTGCTGAAGTTCGAACAAAGAAAAAAATAAATAAAAGTTGCAACAGTAGACTAACTGTTGCAAGCAGGGGAGCAAGCCCCCCTGCATCCCCCACACACCCCGCTCTTTAAATATACCAACTCCGAGACCACACTATAGTTCTGTTGTTGGACTTGCCCCTGCTTGCAACAGTTAGTTTACTCTTGCTTCTTTTTTTTCCCGTGTTCAAAGTTTTGAAACTTCGAACAGACAAGTTCGATATTGTCATGTTCGAAGTTTGAAAACTTCGATCACGTAATAGGGAACCCATCAATAATAGTACCTACTTTTTTGACCCCATGAAGATTAATGATATTCTTGCAGGAAGATTGCCTTCCAACTTCTCCCCACCCACCCACCATCACCTCTGCACCCTGCATTGGCTTTCACACATCCCCAATGTCTCTTGACCAAGCCAACTAGGCACTTTCCAAAATTAATAATATCAGTTCCATGGGTCTTGACAATTTCTTTGGATGTCTACTGAGAAGCACCTTGCCTCACTTAGAAATTTCCCTCAGTCACCTCTTACATCTGAGTCTCAGCACTGCTTACATCCGTGTGGTTTGGAGAACAGCTGTTGTGGTGTCTTTACTTAAATGTGGTTCCTCTAGGGACCCAGGGAATTATAGGCCTCTTAGTCTCATTGGCATTATTTGCAAGGCTTTGGATTGTGTTACAGCTGAACTAATAACAGCATAGGTGATCTTAAATGCTTGGATATACACCAGTTTAGCTTTGTAAAAGGCAGATCATGCCTGCTGAACCTGAATGAGTTCTCCAAAAGGGTTACTGGATAAAGAGCGTACAGTACACACTACTTACCTGGACGTTGTGAATGCCTTTTCCCTGTTATTAACAGAATCACTGTCTGACATAATCCATGCCGTTAATGTTTGGATTTGATTTTGACAGAAGAATATTAATGGTAGTGTCCTGTAGGGTTCTATCCTGGGTGTCTGCCCCTTTGGTGTATATTTTTCTGACCTGAAATTTGATATCAAGGGACTGTGGCTAACCAAGCTTGTTGATGTTTGCAAGCATGATGCAATTACCAAATCACTCAAATTCTATATATTTTGGTTTGTTATTCATTGGTTTGCCCTGAGTGCCAGGAAATGCAACTTATCCTTTTGGTTTCTCTTCAAGGTCCAAAGAATGCATAATCCCTCTTTATTCCTCCCTTGTTAGTCCAGTCATTAAATGTAATGCCACTTTTAGCATTTACCTTGCTAGACACCTAAACTAACTCAAGAAACCTCAATTTTCCTTACCAAAAAAGATTTCTGGTCTCAGAACTTATCCATATCTTCCTATTCAGTGTTGCACAGGCTGCTGAGGGGTAGTCTTGCTTAGCCTTTGCTATGAATGACTCAACACTCTTTGAACGCCCTCACCTAAGTAGAATCAGTGGTAAAGTAAGCACCTGATGTGAAATTGTTCAATCTCGCCGTTTGTTCTTACACACTGGGTTCGGAGCCGATCCTCGGCTCCGAGTCGGCCGCATCACTAGCTCGCATCTTCAAGAAAGCTCGAGGCACAGTAATATCCCATGATCCTCCGGTGTTAACCCTCAGATCTAGTTTGCCGCTAGCAGCAGATCACTTCGTGAGGCTCGGGCCAGTACAATTTTTTTACTATTTTAGTGATATTTTTTCATATATTTAATAGCTTATATATATATATATATATATATATATATATATATATATATATATATATATATATATATATAGATAGATAGTTGTGTGAACTAGTTAGGTAGATTTTTACCTTTAAAAGTTAGTAAGGGCCTTAGGCCATTTTTTTGTCTTTAACAATTCTTTGAAGAAAATTAATCTTTTTTCTGTTTATTTCAATATATTAGTGTGCTGTGGTGTGTTTTGCTAAACTTTTATATTATATACTTTAGACTGGTTTTTTGGTAGTTGTAAATTTTTTTTCTTTTCTTAGCAATGTCAGAAAAGATGAAAAGTGGGTTCAAGAGGTGTCAGTGTGGACAAAAGATGTCCATTACTGACAACCATTCTTCCTGCGTCTACTGTCTTGGCCCTCTCCACTTGCAGGAAGACTGTTCTATCTGTCATTCCTTTAGTGGGAGGGTCATGATGGAAAGACGCAGGAAGTTAATTGACAGAGGTTTAATCAAACCTGAATTTCAGGAAGCCCTAGACAAGGCTGAACAGGTTTCGAAGTCTTCAAAGGGATCGAAGTCTTCAAGAGTGTCGGAGCCCAAGTCATCAGCTCCGAGCACTTCTTTTCAAATTCGGACACCGGCTCCTATGACTTCGGGGCCGAGTGTCGAGACTTTATCTCTGCACGAGGCTCAGGTCTTGGAGCCGGTAACAGAGGTACCACCATCTACTATCCTTCGCTCGGTGACGGCTTCGATTCCTTCGACCCGTTCTTCGAGGCCCATCTCCGACTCCGATGTGGACAGAGTGGTACAGAAGCTTATGGAGAACTCGGCTTTTTCAAAATTGCTCGAAGTTTCGTCCCAGTTGGTTTCAAAACTCGAAGCCATTCCAACTCCCTCGACACTTCCTCCTCCGAGACCCGTCGAGTCATCGGTGTTAGGAGTCGAAGAACCGATGATTGTAGAGCCCTCGGTGCCGAAGCCTCCAGTAGTGATATCGGCTCCGTTGACCTCGACTCCTTCGGAACCAGCCGGAGAGTCTCGGAGCCGAACGTCTTTCCTGGGTTCCGGGGGGGGGGGATAGTCGAACCGAGGTTTCGGTTCCGACTCTTCCCCTCGGTGCCTCGGCTCAGATTAGTTCGGATCCGTCCTCGGTGTCGGAGCCCGTGGTTCCGATCCCGGAGAAACGACTTCCTTCTTTGGATAGGGTCGGCTCTTCGGGTCGGGGCACCGGTGCCTTTGACATCATGAGGAAGGTCTTGTCGGATCAGACACTGACTTCATCGGCTTCTTTATCTCCTTCCCCAAAAGGTCCGTGTTCTGCTTCTGTACCTTCGGTACCTTCGGTACCTACCAAGCGTCGAGACCCAATGCCTCAGAAATCCCCACAGGGAGACTCTGGTTCCTCAGATGCATCCCCAGAAGCTCCCACTGAGGATGTTCTGAGGAAACGACTGTGCAAGAGGAGGCACATAGATTCCCCTCAGGAATCTCTTATATCTGATACTGATTTAGATGAAGCAGAAGGGTCCCCAAGGTCCACCTCTGAGGATGTCTCCTTCGCAGACATTTTGGAAATCCTGAAGCAAAGAGGGGACTGGCAAACCCTTACCCCTTCTGCGGATGAATCGGTTTTACTGAAGGCATTTGGGACTCAACCTTCTACCTCCTGGGTGACTCCTCCCTTGACGATCTTATGGACCTAGTAGCTCGGAGGGCTTGGGAAACACCTGATACAGTGGAACCAGTCCCACGTAAACCAAACAAATATATGACAGCTCCTCAAGATAAAGCCTACCTTACTAAAGGAGTTCCCGTAGACACTATGGTGGTGGCGGCCACTAAGAAAGAGATGTCTGAATCATCTTCCTCTGTCCATCCTCCTAATAAGGATTCTAGGACAATGGACAGATATGGGAAGCGCATATTTAGTTCGGTGACTTTTTCCATCCGATCGCTCAACTACCTTATGCATTTTACGCGTTTACAAAGAGATCTCATAAAAGAGTTAGGAGATACTCTTCAGGGACACACAGATGCTGCTGTCGCCAATAAAGTGACAGCGCAACTTAACACCCTAAATTCCATAGTCAACTCGTCCATGAGGCTGATTTCATACGCAGCCGAAGGATCGAGTAGAGCAGCAGCTTCAGCGATTGCACTGAGAAGACAGTCCTGGTTGTGCTTATGCTCCTTTGCGGAAACCTTTAAGTCTTCTTTTGCCAATGCCCCCTTTGATGGTGCCTCCCTGTTTGGGCCCAAAGTAAAGGAGACTCTCACAAGGTGTGAACAAGAAGGGAAGACCCTGTCTGCCGTAGGGGTCCATTTTTCCGTTCCATCTAGGCCCTACCCTAAAGGGCAACGAGGAGGAAAAATGTGGTTCCGAAAGACTCAGGGATCTTTTCAACACACCCAAAGTGACGCCCCCTCCAGAGGCAGAGGAGGGAAGAAATGGAAGACGCCGCCCAGCCGGCAGAGGGTCTGCAAAATCAGGGTGACAGAGAGACGTTCTCTGGAAAACCCTTCCAGCACTCCTGAGTGCAGGCCCGACTGTCCTGCTCTGGAGGCAGTCGGGGGTCGCTTAGCTTTATACCCAGAGGCCTGGCTAAATCTTACATCAGATTACTGGGTCAAAAGCATAGTTACCAGAGGCTACAACATCCCCTTCATAACAATTCCACCAAACTCCAAAAAACTCCCAGATGTTCCACCCAGTCTGCGAGATCAAGCAACCATAGAAATAAAAAGGTTGCTCGAAAACAGAGTCATCCAACCAGTCCCAGCGGACCAAATAGGATCCGGAACTTACTCAAGGTTCTTTGTAGTTCCAAAGAAAACAGGGGACTGGAGGCCAATTCTAGACCTCAGCAAGTTAAATACCTTTGTAAAAAAGGAAAAGTTCTGGATGGTCACGCTTCAGTCAATCTTCCCTTTTCTGCAAAAGGGCGACTGGATGTGCTCTTTAGATCTCAAAGACGCATACTACCATATAAAAATGGCCAGGGCGTCCAGAGATCATTTGCACTTCCGGCTGGGAGCCAGTCATTTCCAGTTTCGCGCTCTTCCCTTTGGTCTCACCTCAGCCCCCAGGGTGTTCACCAAATGCATGGCAGTAGTAGCGTCTCACTTGAGACGGAAGGGATTCCGGGTGTTTCCTTATCTAGACGATTGGCTCCTTTCCGCCACCACCAAGTGTCGTCTGCTACAAGCCAGGGACTACGCCATCAGTCTTTGCTCTTCACTAGGCATAACGGTGAATTTTGGAAAATCTGTCTTATCGCCATCACAGCGTATCTTATTTATAGGAGCACAGCTAGGTACCTCCCTGGCTCAAGTTACTCTCCCCCCATCAAGGGTATCAGACCTCAGGCACCAAATTTCGCTCCTGCTTCAGAACAGCAGAGTCTCAGCACGACAAGTATTAAGAGTGCTAGGCTTGATGTCAGCATCCCTTCTGGTAGTTCCCTTAGGCAGAATGCACATGAGGATTCTTCAATGGATGCTATTAAGCCCAATGGTCGTATCTACAACTTCCACTGTCTCACCAAATCTGGATCACGAATTATTGCAAGAAGGATCTCTTGTGGTGGATACACAGTCAAGAGCTAACACTAGGACGACCCTTTGTATTACCCAGTCCGATAGCAACTCTAACCACGGACGCTTCCCTGATAGGGTGGGGGGGATTCTTTCAGGGACAAACAGTCCAAGGTCAATGGTCCAACTTGGAGTACAATCTGCACATCAATGTTCTAGAGATGAGGGCAGTGTTTCTAGCGTTGCAACACTTTCACGAGTCCTTACCTCGGGGAACAGTGACAGTTCAGACAGACAGCATGTCAGTAGTCTGGTACATAAACAAGGAAGGGGGAACCAGATCTTACCCGTTATGCAGAGAGGCCCTCAGAATTTGGCAGTGGGCAAAGTCCACCGGACGCTTTCTGATAGCAACGCACATCCCGGGGATTTCCAATGTAATCGCGGACAGGTTGTGCAGAGCCATCCTGTTCCCTCACGACTGGTCCCTCAAACGTCAAGTAGTGGAAGAGATCTTCCGCAGATGGGGCCAGCCTTGCTGTGACCTGTTTGCATCCCCTTTGAATGCCAAATGCAGAAGCTATTTTGCCCTGTTACCCCCCCCCCAGGGGGTGTCCCCAGGGACGCACTGGTATACAATTGGCCCCCGGGTCTCCTTTATGCCTTTCCTCCTGTTCCGCTAATTCCCAGGTTTTTGCAGAAAGCCAAATGTCTGGACAGGACCATAATACTGATAGCACCATTCTGGCCTTGTCAAATCTGGTTTCCCTTCCTTCAATCCCATCAAGTGGAGGAACCATGGATTCTGGACCCGGAACCAGATCTGTTGACACACTCGTCGGGAGTTCCTCACACCTCCCTCAAGTCCCTCAAACTGACAGCTTGGCTGCTCCTCTTCCCATCTTAGCCAGGTCGGAGTTACTATCTCCTGCAGTACAACAAATTATTGTATCTTCTCACAAACCATCTACAAGAAAACTGTACATTAGCAAATGGAACCGTTTTGTGCACTGGGCCTCCAAACAAGGTGTAGATCCATTCGGGGCCCCAGTACACCAGATACTAGATTTCCTTTCCTCTCTTTTTCAAGAAGGGGCATCAACATCCACTATAAGAGTTCAACTGGCCGCTATATCCAATTTTCATACTGGCCGTAAGGATGGTTCTCTTATGTCTCACAGGCTTTGTAAAGCCTTCATGAAAGGTACTTTTCATCTCCGTCCTCCTTTTCGTAATCCAATAGCACCTTGGAATCTTAATCTGATGTTGTCACAACTCATGTTACCCCCTTTTGAACCAGCAACCACAACTTCGTTAAAATTGCTTTCGTGGAAAACACTCTTTCTGGTTGCCATCACTTCAGCCAGAAGAGTTTCAGAGTTACAGGCTTTATCTATCCGACCTCCGTACATGATCTTTCATCCGGATAGAGTAACCTTGCGTACCAATCCATCTTTTCTTCCGAAGATTTGTTCGATTCAGAATATCAACCAATCTATTGAACTGCCTACCTTCTTTAAAAATCATTCCAATAAGCTGGAATACACATTGCATAAGTTAGACGTTCACAGACAACTAAGATTTTACTTGCATAGAACAAAAGAATACAGAAAGTCGGATCAACTTTTTGTATCATATGCGGACCAAAGAAAAGGACAGGCAGTAACGAAGGTTACCTTATCCAAATGGCTCTCAGATTGCATAAAATTCGTATATGCTGAATCCAAACAACAACTTCCTTTCAAACCCAGAGCTCATTCTACAAGGGCGATTGCTACTTCTTCAGCCCATACCGCTCATTTGCCCTTAGATACCATTTGTGCAGCGGCAACTTGGGCAAAACCACATACCTTTATCACCCACTACAAGCTAGACAAGAACTCCAGGGACAGGGCGACGTTTGGTTCCACTGTACTCAGGAATGTTCTCCCTTGAGCCACCCAGGAAAAAAGGAGCTAGGGACGCTACCCGTGTGTAAGAACAAACGGCGAGATTGAACAATTTCACATTAAGAAGTTATGTCTTACCATAACGATCCATGTGAATTGTTCATCTCGCCTTTGTTCTTACATTCCCCCCCTCCATCCCCCGTCCTACGGTCTGGGAGAACGGTTTTTTGATTAGATTCCTTTTCAGCCTTTTCTAGGTATGGTTGACATATTATTAACATCAATAATGGCATCTTTTGTCCTCTACCTGGCAGTAGGGTTTTTAGACATGTTTCTAGAGGGATTCTTCTGGTATAGCAAACTAGATCTGAGGGTTAACACCGGAGGATCATGGGATATTACTGTGCCTCGAGCTTTCTCGAAGATGTGAGCTAGTGATGCGGCCGACTCGGAGCCGAGGATCGGCTCCGAACCCCGTGTGTAAGAACAAAGGCGAGATGAACAATTCACATGGATCGTTATGGTAAGACATAACTTCTTATTTTGGAAACCTAAACCTATACTGTCATATCAATAACACCAGATGGGGTAACAGTTACTTAACCCAACATTTCCCTTGTTTTTGTAACAGGCTGCCCTTTAAGTAGTATACTTTCTTGACAACCTTTATATCCAGTCTGGATAACTGGATGGGAATTCATATTGTTTTCCGTGGGATATGTGAGTAAAATCCACTTTTGGGAAGCCATTGTTAGTCTCCTGCCAGTACTGGGTGGTATGGGTAAGCTTCTCAGTGGTCTTCTTGGTTTAGTAAAAACTCCTGAACATATGAAGAAGTCCAGATTCTACTCTTCAAGGGCACCATAAATCTTGTTCCTCGTCACAGACAGAGGAAGGGGGGTTATGATCGATCTCTACCTTCTTGTTCTGAAGGTGAGTAGAGTTTTGTAGCCTATCTTGGATCTGAGGAACTTCAGCAAACATGTCAGTTTTGTCAATTTTCAACTGGCAAATTTTCAGTGTGTCATATCGCTGCTTCTGCAGAGTACCTGAGTTATGGTTCTGAGAATGACAAATGCTTTCTTACATATTGCTGTCAAGGGTTCATAGACATAATTCTGTCAGTTCTCCATGTATAAGCTCAACTTTCAGTACGTATTGCTGCTGTCTGTTCTGTCATTTTGCCATAATGTTTATCAGGATCCTGGCTGTGGTTCAGAAGGTTTGCAGGAGAAGAGCTACCTAGCGTTTACCTACCTGCACAACAAGGTCATAATGACCTCATCAGGGGATTCCCTTCCAGCAGACATTGCTTGTCTCCTGTAGTTGCAGGCCCAGGTAACCACTGTACATTGGGAGATGTCCTCTTTTTTCTTAGCAGAGAATATTTTTTTTGTCTGTAGAGCTTGATATTGTTTGTTGTCTGTTGTTTCTGCCCATAAAGAAGGCATGAGAAGTCTTGGCTTTGACATCCTGCATGATGATGCAGAGTGCTACAAACCTGAACTGTTTTACAACTTTAGGTGTCATGGCAGCCATCATCTTCGCTGTCCCATTTATTACCAGAGATGAAGATGCTTCAGTGGACAGTGAGGAGTGACTGCAGAATGACTGTGGCTTTAACGATCTTCTTTTGGTGTCATACTCCTTTTTAGTGGATTCCAGAGTGCTGGATAAACACTGTCAATCTCAGTGTGACAGCCTTTCTCAGGATGAACCTACAACAGACACTTTTTTGACTGACATTTTTTTTTAAATACATTACCTTTTTGACATACCATGCAGTGACTTCTCACAAGTCTGAACAACAACAGTTTAACCAAACTTTACATTGCCTTCAAATACCATGTGGTTATTTGCTTAACTTTTAATACATCAATATAACCTTGTTGCCAACGTTGCTACATTACCAACATTTTATAAGTAATGGCTAGAGGATATTTTTAACACCCAAACCAGGACAAGAATCAATACATTTCCCCTTTAATCTTTCCTGCCCTCATCTACATCCCAGTAACTCAGGAGAGGTTGGGGTATCCAGTTGTTTAAAGAAGTAGGAATCTCCCCTTACTGTGTCCCTGTGCCATTCTATTACATTGCTAGCCATTGCCCCATTTATTTATTAACGATCGCTCCAGTTTTCCTCACTCTGTAATTGCCACTGTGCATAGATTTGCTGTATTAATTCCTGAACCTCCTCTGCTTAAAGTGGGTTCACATTTTTTCAATTCAGGGTTTTGCCTTTTTCCCTGCCAGCAAAAATGTTCCAAGTAATGCTTTCTCGGCCTTATACCATTTGCCCCAACTGTTACACTGAGGAAGAACATGGTCTGTGTCAGTGCAGCTGCAGCCAATCCAAAATTTTTCTCAGGTATTACTTGACCTCCTGCAGTTTAGAACTTTCTCAAAATATGTGTATCTAGGATACGTAGGACCCTTCCTCACATCTCTGATAAGAAGTATCTGCCCCTGGATACATGTTATTTAGACTGTGGTATAAAAATATTTATGCAAACATTTCCATCCAAAGGTACAAAACTTCCTCAACTCTGCAACCTCTGTCGTCACTGCTGAGAGAATTTCTTTCCATTTCCATTCTATATTCTGTTTCCCCAATTTTGTTTTGCAGTTTTTCTCCAGTTTCTTATCTGATTTATTTCTGATCTCCCTATTTGCAAATATCTGTAAATCTGTGAAACTGTCTTCTTTGGTACCCAGTCACTGTTTTGCATGTATTCTTACAATTTATCCTACAGTGATGTACTTACATTTCCTCTGTTTTCTTCCTACCATACAAATATTCCCTTGGCTTTAATAAGCATTTTTCTTTAAACCTTTTCCAGGAGATAAAATCTTGTTCTTCCATCAGTTATATATCAATACACAACCTCTACTTTCTTCTGCGGCCAGCTCATAAGCTAGGGATTCTCTGGCATCCTCACTAAACTCATTTTAATTGGAGCGTACTGCTGTTTCTGCTTATCAGACCCATATAATCCATAACCTAAGATAGTGGTTCTCCTCCATTTTCTCAAGGTTCTCCCAGTCCCTGGTCCTCCTGTAATCAGAATATTATTTCTAGGTCATCTCCGCTGTGATTCAGCCCTCTTCAGCCATGTCAGTCTCTCCCTTGATGTATACCATAGCATATAGATTCTTAGCTGAGATTTTCTCCAATAAGACCAAAAATCTGGCACTGCTAGGCCTCAGCCTCACAGATCCCTCAGTTTCATTAATCTGGTTCAAACCACTCTTGGTTTAGATTGCACCCCCAACAGCAGAACAGTGCCTGTATATTCTGAATGAGAATTCATAATTTAGTGTTTTTGCCAGAGTTTTACAAACACTTACCTTGCAGCCAACTAACTGTCCGTACGTCTGAAGGATTTGAAAAAAAAACTCTTCAGATACTCTTCAGGGTCATTCAGGTATCTTAACAAATCATCTGCATACATTGTTAACTTAGTGATAAGTGCTCCCATCCTTCACTGATTTCTGAGCTCAGTAACCCAGGATTCTTAGTATAATGATAGCGACAGTGGGGACAATGGGCCTCCCTGCCTGGTGCCTCATCCAGTGTTGATTTCAGCTGTTAATTCTGCTTATACTTTTATACTCATACTTGATCCTCAATATGTATTCATCTGCAGTGTTACCAGTTCATTTGGAAGCCCGAATTCCTCCATGACCCTGAACAAATATTGCCATTTCACCCTGTCAGACACTTTTCAGCATCCAACCTGATCATCATTATTTGTTGCTTGGTCTGATTGGCTTGCCAGTTCTCAAAGAACGTATTCATTGCCTTATAAAATGTTTGCACCATTATGAAACCACTGTGTACTAGCTGCAACATTAATAGTGCCAGCCAGGTTGCAATTATTGACATAAAAATCTTAGTTTAAAGCAAATATTGGCCTCTATGGACAGACTAGCAATGGATCCTTACCTAGCTTTGGAATGGCTGAGATTACTGCCTTATTCCATGGGGGGGTTACCTAACATTGTCACCCTATTCATAAGGTTTGTTATCTTCTCTCTCATTAACCCCCCCCACCACCACACACACACACACACACACACACACACACGTATATCTGTAGAGGAATACCATCTGGTCTGGGGTCCAGGTGACTTCTCTTTGTCAGCCTTTTTAAGCTCCACAAAGGTTATGGATTTCACTAAAGTATGTGCCTGCTCGTTTGTTAACTTTGGTTATTTAGTTCTTTGAGATAACTATTCCGTACTTCTGTCCAACCCTTATCTTCCATTTGCTCTGCATATAAGCTGTGACAGAAATTTTGAAAACAAAGCAAAATACTTTGCGAGTCTCCCATTAACACATTTTTGTCAGTAGAACTGCCTGAAAAAAATGTGTAAAGCTAGCAGCAGAACAATGCCTGTATATTCTGAATTAGAATTCATATTGTAGTGTTTTTGCCAGAGTTTTACAAACATTTACCTTGTAGTCAACTAACTGTCCATATGTCTGAAGGATTTGAAAAAAAAAGCTCTTCAAATACTCTTCAGAGTTATTCAGGTATCTTAACAAATCATCTGCATACATTGCTAACTTAGTGATAAGTATTCCCATCCTTCACCCTTCTGTCTTTGATTTCTGAGCTCAGTAACCCAGGATTCTTAGTATAATGATACTTTGTGAGTCTCCCAGTAACACATTTTTGTCTGTATGCTTTACAAACCCTGTTTATTTGTGATTTTGTGGAGTTTCCCGTAAAGTTTTTTGTGTTGCTGTTTTTAGAAATTTATAATCCCTTTCTAAAATGTTATTAATTTCCAGTTGAGTCTCCTTCACTGCTTTTCCAAACCTGTGATCCCTTTGGCTTATTGATTGTGCAAGGCCTTGAGCCTCTTTTTCCATTTAGCTATGGAGTTAGTATATTTAAGTTAGGGGTATGGGGGTGTAAGGAGGCTTGCTGCCCCTGCAAAACAGCTTTTGGAAATATATTTAGTATATGTGACATTCTCATTGAAATGAGTTTTAGTGCTTTGTGGTTTAGATCAAATGTGTTTTTGCTCAAATTAACAAATTTTTATCAAATGAGCATTAGATCAAGTGAACCATAGTCATTTTATCTATATCAGAATGTCTGTGGTACACCTGAGGATAGTGTGCAAACCGTCACTCCACTGAAGTTTCTGGTGTTCATACATCTTGTACTAAGCAGTTTAGAATATTTCCCTGTACTGGGGAGTCACTAGTTTCAGCTGCTCCCATGTATGTCTTGACTTTGTGTTATTAAATTAAAATCCCCTGCTCACACCAAGAACTCGAAATAAAAAGTAATTGTTGTGTTACACACTTCTTTTAACTCTTCCACTGTGAACTCTGAAAGCTTATATAAACTTAATAGCATGGGGATTTGGGAATCAAAGATCCCTTTCACCACTGCATATCTCCCCTTGTCATCTGCCAGGTTGTCTGACGACTGAAATTTTAAATGCTTACTAGTTAAGGGAGCCACTCTTCTCTTTCCTTCCTGAAGAAATGCAGAAATACCATAATACTGAACCTGTACTTTGCTAATGTTTCATGTCCAGTGTTATCCATATGTCTCTCTTTTAGCATTACAGTGTTTGGGGAACTGTTTTTTTAACCAGACCATTACTTTCTCTTTACTGGGTTGTACCCATTTACCTTCCATAAAGATACCGTAAAATACATGTCTGTGAATACCCAGCCATATTTTTTGTGCCACCCTTACCTTGTGCTGCCTGAGCTTTCTATAAAGGAAAGCAGTCATGTTAGTCAACAAAATAATTTTTCCATCAAGCATCAAAATGCAGTCAGTGGCTTTCTGCTATACTGTTTTGTTACTGCATTTGGGTTGGCAACTACCCATACACTCTCAGACAAATAAAACATCATATTTGTGTAAGAGAGTTGCTTAATCTTATAACCTTTACTAAAAGCATTGTGATTCACTTGAATTCAGCTGTTTACATCAAACAATACTTCTGAACCTGTTAATGAAAAATTCTGAACAAAGCCACAAATAATGGGCCTAAGTCTCAAAATCAGAGACAGATTATATATGTTGCTATTATAAAATGAATTTAGAAAGTTGATAGAATAACAGAGTTTGCTTTAATGTGTATTTTTCTGAAGGATATGAAGTCTGAAACTGAATTAGTGACTTTATTGATTTTCCAGAAAACCACACATTTTATGAAGAACAGTCCAAAAATGTGGAATTTCTGCAAAATTCTAGACAGTTGAGAGGTATGGTCCCCACACAAATGAGGGTTACGGAGGTATTCCTCTTTGTGAGAGAGATCCCACAGAAGTCTGGCTATCTTTTGGACATGATGCACTTGCAGAATGCATTTCCATCCTTCCACTGTAGTCTAGCTAGTCTTCGGCTAGTCTTATTCTCTCTTGCAGTTGCACCCTTACACAATTCATGCATTTGTAATGAAGCAGTGACACTTCTTTCTTTTTGCAATACCACATTATTATACAAGGTTTGCTTAAAAGTTATATTACATGCTGCCTGTCATGGTCTTCTTCTAGCCATATCAGCACAATATTACATCTTACCTTTTCCTACTTCTTCAGGTTTGATCTAAATAGTAAGAATGGAGATTATTGATCATTCTGTGCCATTATCTTCCTCTCATGACTTGTGTCTACATTGGCTCCTCCCATCCATTTATCACCCCGTGCGCTTCCTCCATGTCTGTCAGTCTCTTAGTACCTGTGGGAAACAGTATTTTGAAAAAAGTTGGGTATAGTACTTTGAATTTTAAATGTGTGGCTCTACGTAGTTACATTGCAGATAGGGTTGCCACCTTTTCAAATGCCCAAAGTGGGACATTTGTGGTACAAGCATCAGATTTTGCAGGTCAAAACATACCCACGGCCAGTACTAGGGACAGAACTTCACTTTTTTGCCTAAATAAAAGCTTATTCTTGTAGCATTTTAGTTGCTTATTCTGTTCTTATAACATTTAGGTGTTTCAGATACAGAATAACTGTTTTATGTAACTATTGCATAAAATATAGGAAATAATTTTGCCCTAATATCTCAGGACATTTTTACAATTTTTTTGCAGGACACAATTGCCCAAAGAGGGACTGTCCCTCGCAAAGTGGGACAGGTGGTAACCCTAATTGCAGAGATGAGTTTATTCCTCTTCTTGCATGTTTCCACAGTGAAGTTGTGCTCAAAATATATCCTTGCATTCCCACAGTACAACTTCTAAGACTGCCAAAGTTTTAACAAAACTTTCTTCTTCAAATCAAATGTGGCAAAGAGCTTAGTCATCTGTCAGTTTCTCTTACTGTCCCTTACCTGCCCTGGAAGGAAAGGCAGTGAGCACATTCTTTTACCATCTTCTGTGCCAAAAAGGTTGTCCATTCCTCTAGCAAATGCCAAGCAAAAGCCCACCAAATCCCTTTTGTTTCTCTGTTCTACTATTCCTGCTTGCCAGAGAGTTTTCCTTCAAGCACTGTCTTTAGCATCTACAATTCTTAATTCCAGTTACTCCACTTTTACTTGACCATCTATGATATGGGTCTGGACTTACCTCAAGTCCTTTTGCAGTTTTACTAATGAATCTGGATGCTGCAAGGGAGTCTGTTCAGCTTCTGTTCAACTTCCCCAAATCATTTCAGATATTGCTCAGCATAGTCATCCAGCTTTGACTCTATGCCGGTTAGTTTCTAGAAAATTAATGGCCAGGGACATCCTGATACAGCTGCCCATTTCCGTCCGTTGCAGTCATTGTCCCAACTTCCAAACTCACAGGAGAGATGCTAGTGTTGCTGCTGCCACTAGAATGGCTCTGGACCTCCTCCTTTCCAGATGGCATTCTCTGTGCAACCTTCTCTATACCTTTAATGGGCAACATTCACTTTCATTCAGTTAATTCCCTCTTTCCTAAGCTCTCCAAGCATAAACAACAAACTCGCTTCTGAAAAACTCACATCAGTATCTGTCTATCAGCTGGTCTACTACTATTTCTTGTGGGGTGGGCTGCATCTATCTCACCACCATTACCAGAAGTCACCCTTATGACTGACATGTTAGGCTGTTTTTTCTGAGTCTGGGTAAATGAAAACGCCAGAAAAATTAATTGTCATAAAAACTGTTCAAGATAAGAAGCTAAGGGAGGTTTTTCCCCACCCTGCAGGCTGTGGAAATTATGTTGAGACCAGAACCTGCCCTACATTTTATTCTGATCAGTCAACCTAAACATGGCGTAGTGTGCGAACAAGTAAGGTGATGAGCACTTACATCCTTTGTGCAGGGGGGTTATGAAAGTGTGTCACCAGGTTATTGAGTGAGGCACTTTCCTCACAGCTGTTTAAATCCAGAGGCAAGTGATTTTGCAGATGGACTGTCTCAGATGCAGTTCTAGTCCTCTCCTGGGCACTGATATGGGTGATCAGTCTAGCCATGATCTTCCAGGAAGGAGAAACTATGGAGACTAACTTTTTGGACTTTCAGAACAATGTTCTCCCTTCATGTCTCCTATTTTCAGAAAGTCATGGAGGAAGTTGTCGGTGGAGAACTCTACGTCTACTTTCAAATTTCAGTGAGAAGAAAGACCAGAATTCATCCTTCTGCCACTTGCTAAGAAGAGTATGGTTTCAGCTCTTAAGTCTCCCACAGTACAGTAAGCTGTCATTGTAATTTAAAGGAGTACCCCTTAAGCAAGAAAAATTAGCTTCACGTATTGGCATAGGCTGTTGTTAACACTCCTAATCCTGAAGGATTGTTCTACTTTTGTGTTTGACGTGATTGAACCTACCAAGACACTTCTACTCATCAGATTTACTTTGTTAATTTTATTTTATTTTATTTATTTATTTAACATTTGTTGACCAGGAAAGTCCAACTAGGATGGAGCAGCTAAGAGGGCTGACATCAGTTGTCAGTGAGAGAGACCAGACGAAAAAAGCTTTTTCGTTTCTCTCATGTCCTGTGTGATGTGCTGCCTCTTACTGCATAAAAACATATCTTACTCCTGCACTATCAGATGGACTTTTCTGAAAATCATGCAAGTGTGCAGCTTTATGTTCTTGTTTATTCATGTTTTGCAAACATGTTTGCTCAGTGTCTTGTGGGTTCAAAGCGGGGAGAGCAGGGGCTAGGTACATCCTTGATGGGCAAGTAATGTAGTATTGTGAGTGGGAGATAAGAGCATATCTGAGTGCAGGAACTACAGAATACAAACATTTTGTGCCAAGGTCAGAGTGTCAGAAAGGAGAATCACAGTGGGTGCCTACTGCAGGTCACTGTCTCATATATCAGCTGGTAGACCAAGTGCTCATGTTGTTCTCTGTCAGAACATGAACACCTTTATATGTAGGTGAGGTAAGTTATAGACAACATATGCTACTATTCATCATCTCCTTGGGAGGGTCTTTCCTCTCTCATTGCTCATTCTGGTTGCTTCCTTTCCTCCTTTCCATTTTTCTTCTTTCATCCCTTCTAGAGCCATAACCCTTCTGTCCTTCCTTTTTTCTTACTTGTTAGGCTGTTTCGGTTGGATTTACTCAAAAAGCACTCTCCCGGGGGGCGTGGCCAAGGATGAACACAGGATAGCAGCAGATTTCTTCAGCTCCACCAATTTCATTACATTGACAGGAATTAATTACTTAAAAAATTAATTCTTGAAGTAATTTTCTTTCTAAATATGTTTGTTTTATATAGTTCTTGAACTATATCTAAAAAAGAAAGGAAATCTTAATAATATTACTGTCAGAAATTACTTTGGAAATTTTCCTGTCAGTTTATCAGTCTGAAATGAGTTCCAGTAAGACAAATTCTCAAGACTCCAGCATCAAGAAAGAACTTCAGTCTCTGATAATTATAGTCCAGCAACTTACTGCTAAGATGGATAAAATGGATACTAAAATAGACACTTTCATAGAAAAACTACAAAACAAATAGACTTGTTACATATGGACCTGCAACAACAGAAGATCCAGATGACAGGCATAGAAGAAGCTGTGAATGACATGGAAAATAAAATACAAGAACAGGAAATCAACATTGAGTTTCTGCTGAAACAAAATACACATTTACAAACAAAGCTGGATGACCTGGAAAATAGATCTAGGCAATAACATTAGGCTTTTTGGTCTGCCAGAAAATATTGTAGGTAACAATATTACTTCTTTTTTAACAACATGACTCCCTAAAACTTTAGATTTACCAGAAGCATTCTCTTTTGGTATCGAAAGAGCACATAGATCTATAGCTAATACTAACTCTAACAAAAACTATCCTAGATCAGTTATAGTTAGATTTCTATCATCTTTTGATAAAGAGATGGTTCTTAAATCTGCTTGGGCTAAAGCTCCTGTTAAGTTTAATGAGACAACTGTGCGTTTTGACAATGACTATTCTTCCATGGTAATTGCTAAAAGAAAAGTTTTTCTGCCACTAATAAGGGAGCTTAAAAAGCACAGTTTAAAACATACCTTCTGTTTCCTGCCAAGCTTAAAATCTTCCTTCCTGATGGTCCTAAGGTCTTCGATGATTTAGACTCTGCTTTACTGTTTGTCAAAGAAAAAGGATTTTGGATAAAATAGAAGAAATGGAATGGGCTAGTTCTTCATTAAAGAGATTGGCAACTGAAGCTTCCTGGAAGACTTCAGAGAAGAAGAAGAGACTAAAAAACAAATGATTTGTTATATGTTTTTTTTCTCTCTCATCATTTTAGTTCATTATTAATCTTTTTGAATATAGTTCCTGCATTTCCAGAAAGCCACAAATATTTTGGAAAAGATTTAATCAAAGTTATTCTCTATGTGCAAAGAAATGTTTTGTTTCATAACCAGTCAAAATGCCTGAGGATTTAATGGCAGGCTGTGACTCAATTTGTTTTTCTTTCTGAAAAAAGTAAGGTAATAACGCAGGTGTTTCTGAGAATCTGCATAACTATGCAATATGATTTATAATAATTTTTATGAATACAATATTTTACTCTATTGACAATAATGAGTTTAAGTAAATGCTCATATACAAACAATTCAAGATTTTTTTGGAAGCTGTTGATAGAATTCACATGACAGAAAATAGATGCATCTTAATGCATGTAATGTCTGAATCATATTAGCCAAAGTTTTTGATTTAAATGAATGTTAGAACATAATTTTCTCTCCTCTTGATTTCTAACATTAAGATTATTTGAATGCTATTAGAATACAAGTGTTATATATTACATAGATCTATATAATAGTATGAACAGTTTTTAAAAAAAAAAAAAAAAAAAGTTTATTTTAGTTTATATGATGCTGTTTTACCAAATGTGTAGTTTTGTCTTGATAGATAATTGAATTGAAAACTGTTAACCTCAGTTAAATATAACTAGTATTAAATTGATAAGGTGGTAGCTGAGGTACTGCTGCTTAGGGTAGGGGTTAACTTGAGTAGTAAATACTGCTCTAAGTTGGAGTTTTCAACTCAGGCGGGATGCAAGGTTTAATCCTTACATTATTTTCACTTGTTCATTGTTATATGTATATAGTTTTGACATCCACAATATATTTTGTACACTCATTGTCACTACAAACAAAATTGAATCCTATACAAAATCCCATAAGAGATTTAATAAATACAGCTATATTTAAAGGTACACCTAAAAGAGGAGATGTAACATTATTTATCTGGTTATTTGTTATTTCGATCATAAGATTCTTGAGTTTTAAAAATGCCAAATGACATCTTTAAAAGGAATTTCTTTAAACATTAATGGATTGAATAATCCGTGTAAAAGGGCAAGCCTAATAAGATACATTAATCTACACAAGGCCAATCTAGTCTTCCTGCAAGAAACCCATCTCTTGAAAAAGATATTGATAAACTAGCCACTAATAAGTATACAGTATTGGTTAGTTCAGAGCACACTCAGAAAAAAGAGGAGTGGCTATTTTATGGAATAAAAGTATGCCCATTCCTAAAACCATTAAGTCTTATCAGGATGACAAAGGAATGTTTTGTATGGTTACAATACAAATTAATGGGAAGACTTACACTTTAATTAATGTATATTGGATACCTGGAATTGGTATTAATACAGTGAAACATCATATTGATAAGATCATATCATTCTCTATGGGGCATATTATTTTAGCTGGTGAGTTTAATTGTATACTACATGAAAGTGATACTACCACTATAAAGAAAAGAAGAATTACATCTAATGCAAAACATTTAAATGATTTTGCTAATTCTTATCATTTAAATGATATTAATAATCAGATAGAGTCAAAATCATTACCATACACCTTTTTTCTAACAGATACAAAACTTATTCAAAAATAGATAGGGTCTTTATTTCTAACCAGATGGTAACAGATTTAATTAATTCCAAAATCATTTCATGTCCTATATCTGATCATAACTCAATTGTTTTGAATTCATGATAAAAAATACTCATAATGTTCAGATCAAAAGGATACCAGCATACTTAACTCAGCTAAAAGACTATAAAGAATATATACTTTCAGAAGTAGAACATTTTCTAGACATAAATAATACTCCTGAAGTCTCCATTGTCTATGTTTGGGATGCCTTAAAATCATATCTATATGGACAAAGTATCAGATGGTATAATAACAAAAGGAAATCTTGGGATAAGGAATTGTTAGATATTCAAAGTAAACTGGACTCTTATAAGCATAATAATAAAGAAAATATTATGGACAAGAAAGTTATTGAAGAAATAAACAAACTAAATGAGAAATACAAAGAAATTTTAACTCATAAAGTTAAAATAACTTTAGAGAAATACAAGTTTTTGTCTTATTCAATAAGCCCCAAATACTTACATAGACTTAAAAATAAAACAAAAGATTGAATAAACAAAACCATATCAAAGAAATCTTTTCTCTAAGGAAAAAGAAGAATGTTTCTAGTATACCAGAAATATTGGACGCATTTAGAAATCACTTTCACAAGATTAACCATAACAACATTAACATGGAACCTAAAGATAAAATAAAGGAGTTTATAACCACAAACATGAATAAAAAGCTTAATAAACAACAGATTAAACTATTGGACAAGAGTATTTCATATACAGAAGTTATTACACAAATAAATAAGCTTAAATCAAACAAAGCACCGGGTAATGATGGTATTATACCAGAGATATATAAAATCCTTTCTAAAACTACATATTCATTAATACATAAGGTTTTATTCTGGCCCAAACTGAGTTAATAACCCCCATCTTGGCAATATACATTTATTTCACCAATTTTAAAACCTAATAAAGATCCAACTAGATGTTCTTCATATCGACCCATCTCATTACTTAATGTTGATTATAAAATGTTTATGAGTATTTTTGCTGATAGATTGAAGACAATTATCCCGGCATTATAGACATAGATCAGGCGGGCTTCATTGTAAATAGAAATACTTTTGATAATATAAGAAGAACTTTAACATTAATTGATTTTGCAAATAGGAAAAAGAAAGATTTAACACTTATTAGTCTTGATATAGGTTCAGCATTTGATTCAGTAAGTTGGGACTATCTGTTTACCTTACTGAAATGCACAAATTTCTCTGATGCATTTGTAAATTTAATTGAGCATTTATACAAAGGAACGCTGGCTTATATTAAGGTAGGAACATATGTTTCACAAAAATACCCATTCTTAAAGGTACAAAGCAAGGATGTCCACTTTCTCCACTATTATTCACTTTAGTAATGGAGCCTTGGGCTAATTTGATTAGAAACAGTACTGACATAGAGGGTTTTGAAATAGAAGAAAATACAACATCAAAAATTCAACTTTTGCAGATGATGTTCTAATTACATCAGCAGGATCTAATTCTTCTATGCAGTCTTTATTTGATAAAATGATGAATTTTAAAAGTATTTCTGGTTTAATATTCAATGAAGAAAAACTAAAATACTACCTATATATACACGAAAAATACTCTCATTAGTGATTTTACTAAATATGTACCCAACTCAGGTCAGATAACTTATTTAGGTATAATACTATCTAAAGATATTAAATCTATTATATATAATAACTATAATACCTGTTTTCTTAATATACAAAATCTTTTTAATACCTGGAATAATATGTTTTTACTATGGAGGAGAGACTTACAATTATTAAAATGATAATATTCCCCAAGATTTTATACTTAATACAATCAATAATACTTTCACCTACAAAAATAACTATCAAGAAACTGAATACACTAATGTTAAATTTCTTATGGGCACCTAATAGACCTAGGATTGCATTAAAGAAACATACTAATAGCTGGTCTCAAGGGGGTATTTCTTTTCCAGACTTTAATTTATATATTATCTCTTCTATTATAAAAGTTATTACTTTATTAATAGATCGGTCATATGTCGCAAAATGGAAAGATTATTGGGAGCTAATTAGTATGCACTTCATGAAAATCTCCTTAACACATAAAAATATGATTATAAATAACTCCATGTTGTGGTTGCTAAAGGAATTTTGTACTTCACCTATTACACCTAAACATATGGTCTGTTACCCATTAAATATTATTATTAGTTATCGTAACTTTATATTCATGCACCCTAAGTATAGGGAATGGAATTTTATTGTATTCCCTATAATTTATACTCAGGGTATGCTTATGTCATCTACTTCTGAAGGAGCTCATTTAGCTATAGATAATAATCTAAAGTACTGGTATCAGCTGATATCTGATAATAAAGTTAAAATCTAGATTTCTTAAAACAAGAATTTGATCTAAGAGAAACTTGCTGGTTAGAGGTTCAGATCTTTAGACAACATCTCATTGATAGAATAGATCTAATGTCTATAACAGTTAAAGAATCTATTCCAAAACTGATTGATTACTTGATAATAAATTTACAGCATAAAGTTTCTGATAAAGGTAAACTTTCATATATACATAAAATTATCAGACAAGAAACTTTTACAATGTAGATTCATACTGGAATTATTTCACCTCTATTAATGGGGACCCACCAACTCAACAAGATAAACAATATATATTGGAATCTGCTTATAGAACTACATCTTCCATTGTCTGGAGACTTTATACATGGAAATTTTTACATAGATCTTTTTATACACCTTTGATGATGAATAAAATTAATAATAAAGATAATCTATGTAAGAGATGTAATGTAGAAATTAATGCTGACTGGGCTCATATGTTTTATGACTGTATGAAGTTGAAAGAATACTGGAAGTCAATTAATGAATTTTTGCAGGCTCTTTTTACAGATAATTTCATTATTTCTAAGTCTCTTATATTATTCAACACACCTGTACCTCAATGTGTTAAAAGATTAAGCTTCCCTTGTTATGGTCTATCCTAGCAGTGGCTAGGAAAATAATAACTAGAAATTGGATTTCAGATACACCTCCTTAGTTCAATGAATTTAAAAATGTTATGAATATAATGTGTCATATGGAAATAAGCACAATTAGAATGAGAACAACTAGAAAAACATCACATTTTATTGTATGGGATAATTTACAAAATTTGTTAAAAAAATTCTAATTTCAATAGCACAGTATTTTAGTTTAATTAATTGATCTGATTGTAGTGGATGTCTTTGTAAATATTTTAGTTGTTTTGTTGAATATTATAATAATACCTATTTTTAATTATTTGTATAAAATTGTTATGATATTTCTCTTATATGTTAAAACAATAAACTTGTTTTGAAAAAAAAAAAAAAGCACTCTCCCAGAAACAGATGAGCAGCTCCCCTTTGATCTCTTTCTTCTGATAAAGACCATTTAAACGTCCTCACCTCCCCCCATTTGAACTGGTTACCACTTCATTTTTTCTCCATTGACTTGGGCTTTTTGAACATAAACAGTTAAGGTCAAAACATATGGTACGTGTGTTTGGCATAGTCATTTCTGCTTGCTTGTGAGCTGACTGGTCAACACTTTCTTCTCATGTTATTGGGATTTACATTAATATAACTACATTTTATTGGCTAAAGCTTAGAAACCCAGGTGTCTTGAATAGTGAAGATACAAAGGACTGTGCACAGTTGCAACAGGCACATACATTTTCTTTTTCCACAAATATTTAGAAGAATCTCAGTATGCTTTGGTTCTACTTTCCTTATGGCCTCACACTCAAATATGTATGCTCACTATATCTGGGTATGCTGTTTATAATACCTTCTGTATCATTTCTGAGTAAAGATTATGCAAATTTGTATATGACACAAAGGAAAAAAGTATGTATTGTTGACAAAATAGAGTTCACTGTCCAAATGTGTCCATAGTAACATCATAAATGTCCCAGTCTGTACTTACGTAGCATGATTTTGCTTTGAGGGTTATCATTTGATTTGTTTGACATATGATCTCCTCAGCCAAGTCAACCAGCAGAGAAATCATTGATTGCTACCAAGGTTTTCCACTGTTTGTGTTGATGCAACTTCATTATGTGTTACCTCAAGTAGGTGATGAATGCAACACATTTAGTTTTAAATTATCGGTCAGATGATTCACTCTTGGGTGATCAGGTATCTCCCAGATTTCATAACTGGTAACACTAGTAAGACAAACCACCATCTCTTAAAGCCCTTCATGACAGCTTTCTGCACTAGCAGTGTTTGACTGGAAGAAATTGCAGAATCACGTGCTTATATCAGTAAATGATATTGGAAGTCATTTCACTGTTCCCATCTCAATCATTTCCTGCTGTCACTCATATTATGTGTTGTAGGTCATTAGGATGCTATTTACCTAAGAAGTCTAGAAGATGTATGATCTTTGTCTGTGTCCTGATCTCACTTGTTTTATTAAACTTGCTGATATTTCATCTTGGCTACACAGGATTGTTTATTGTTTTAGAAGCCCATCTTCTGAAACGGGATGAAAGGTAAAGTCATTTGTAAATGCAGGCAGTATTCATTTTTGGTGGAATTCATGGGGCTGTAGCCTTGTGAAAGATGTTACTTCTCAGATATCTATTACAGTATATCGGATATCTATATGCTGATCAAGTACCATAATGAGCACAGTTTTATGTTCCACTGTCTTTTTTTGTGGTACGTCATGTGTAGGATTTACCACTTCATCTTTAATGGCCCTTGCTTCTTACAAGTAGATCCTTTTTCTGCTGTCTGTCAGTCCTTTTTATGAAACATGACTTATGTGTATTTTATAGTTTCATTCTCAGTTGTGCATTATGTGAAAGTTTGGACTTTTTGTTTCCCTCAGAAGAACCACTTGCCAAGCAGGTTAGGTACTATTACCTGACTTTAATCACTGAAGTCTGATTTTCATCATTTTCAGTTCCTTGTGTTGGGATTGGTCATGGTAACTCTAGCCACCACTGTTGGGTATTTGTAGTGCCATCTTTTTCTCTGCAACTTTTCCTGAACCTTACCTAGGACCCCCTCTCCCCGCACTTGCATATTGGCCTATTCTATCTTCCTTCCCAGGGCTGTTTGGCTGTTGGTGGTGTGACAGCTGGCCAAGGGAGAGGCCATCATTCCTGCAAGTCTGGGGACTGAACCCTAATCGTATGTGCCACTGAAACAGGCCCTGCAGTGCAAGTACAAATATGTGTTTTTAATGAATACAGCAAATCTAGCTGCAGCACTAGTCGGCATGACAGGCCAGGTACAGGTCTCTAAATCGTATGCCATCTGCTTCTACACCAAGCCACCTCCCATCCCCCCAGGATGGGCAAGCAAGTATTGATAACATACTCCCACTCTCCTGGGGCAGCTCTTCCAGTGCCTGGGCTGCTAGTCAGTCCTGGGTTGTTTGGGTTATAGTCAAGATTTTATGCCTCTATGCCTTGAAGCTGGACTTCAGTGATATATTTTTGTTTCTTCAAAGCCAGCTGCTATGGCTTAGAGATATAAAGCCCTGGTAATCTGTGTGAACTGGTGCAGGGGAGAAATGAAATGACAGAGGTTTAGCCTGCCCACCTATTTTTGAGGGGAGGTTTGGGTAGCTTCTGTCTAAGCATGCTGTCCAGAGTTGAATCCCAGGTGAAGACTGGAGATCACATGAATGGCTCTATCTGTAAGGGAGGCAGGGCCTAATTATTACATCACGTGAGGAATGGGTATACATTTCAAAAGCCAGTTGTATGCCAACCCCTTGAATATGAATGGGCATGCACAGAGGACAGTAAGGCTTAGAAAGCTTAGTCTCCTAGGACAAAGATGGTAGCTGCCATCCTTCCTAACTTGACTGTCACCTCCAGGAAATGAATGAGCCAAAGTGCTCTTCCCCAGAAAACAAACAGGGTCATGGAGCAGCTAAGAGGGCTGGCATCAGTTGTCAGTGAGAGAGACCAGACGAAAAAAGCTTTTTCGTTTCTCTCATGTCCTGTGTAATGTGCTGCCCCTTGCTGCATAAACACGTATCTTACTCCTGCACTATCAGAATACGTTTATATGTCTGCAAGATGAAAAGACCACAACTAAAGGCATTCCTAAAATTGTTTTTAGAATGTGCCATTGCATACAATGCAGAAGAAGCAGCATCAGACATCGTCAAGGGCATACGTGGCACTACTCTCTGTATTTCCGTAGAAACAGAAGGTGTTAGTAATGAACACCATCCTTTCTGTGGTCCAAACATCCTTAAGAAGGTTGTATAAAACATAATTTTAACCGTTCAAGTGCAGTTACGTGCAACTCACCACATGTAAAATATGCACTGCATGCAGTTGGGAGACTTTCATCATCTTTTGTTAGCTAGACAATAAAAAGATAAAACAGTAAGTTAGGATATCAGTTTTAATCAGTATCTTTCTGTTCTTAGGCTGCTGCATTTCTTTTTACTGCTAGTATAGGAAGGCACTTTTGGCTCTCTCTAAGAACCTTTCTATTAAAAGTTGTGCTGTGTCACTGACGTGGCTTCTGTAAAGTCCAATTTGTGGCTTTAGAATAGCTGTTTGAAGCTGCATCCATATTTTTATAAAGGCCTGCAGTTTCTACTCTGATTTTAGGCACAGAGCCTCTGTTTGATACAAGCCTTTTTTGGTAATCAAGTCATTAGTCTCCTTGCATGTTTCTCCTGGGCATCCCCCTGTCACAAGTAGAAGTTAACATTAATGCTGTCATTAAATAAAATTA
Source organism: Protopterus annectens (assembly GCF_019279795.1). NCBI lineage: Eukaryota > Metazoa > Chordata > Ceratodontiformes > Protopteridae > Protopterus > Protopterus annectens. Next base: position 293,668,727 of record NC_056736.1, on the reverse strand, counting down.
TCAGTTTGTATTAATCTGTATTAACATTAAACCTTCAAGCAAGTAACAGAGGCACTGTTGTAACACATAATGCTTTCTTGCCTGCATCACTGATTTTTCTTACTGCTTGCTAATTTCAGATGTTTTCGTTATTTTTCTTCTACTGCCTTTGTTGTTGTTGTTGCAGCAAGAGGTTTGAAGTGGGTGTTGGGGATTGCTTTTTCTACGTATGTGAAGTGTGTTGTCATCTGAAGATGCCATCAGAATATGTGCTTCCTTAGCCATTTGTTAGGCTTTCATAGTATCCTAAGGACTAATTCCTAATGGTGTTACTGATTTTGAGACTCTCTTGAATATCATTTAGCAATCTGTTATGTTCTTAAGTGATTATCTCTTTCGTATGAGTTTTGAGGTAAACTGCTACCCATCTGACTAAAGCAACAGAGCTTTCAACCAGTTAGTGTTTGTAATACTCTAGAGAGAGAACCAAGGAGAGTTTTTTTGGTATAATCAGGATGTTCTTCGTGTTTCAATGTTACAGTCATTACATTTGGGTTATCTGCCTGCAGGTAGCCCTCAGTCTGCCTGATTAACAAAGTCTTTGGTCCTGCGTCTGTTGCTGTCCCTTCTTCCATGACGTCAGGGGTATAAAACATGCAGCCAACGCCATTACATCAGTCTTTCTTGCCGTGTGGTGCCCGAAGCAGAAGCAGTTCGCAAGTGCCGGTCGGCCGATTCCTGAAATTTTCATTTTCGAGTTTCAGAACCAAAGTCTTCAAATAAAGCTAAGTACCCCGTTGGGGAAACCTTTTCTTGCTCCTCACCGATGTCAGTAAAAGTTAATAACTGCATTACTTGTGGAAAGCAAATACCTCATAAAGATTTTCATTTGTACTGTATTCCTTGCCTAGGCCCTGACCACGCCGTACCTTGCTGTCGGTTTTGTGCTTTATTTAATCAGCGCACTATCTGTCCTCAGTATATTTACGCCTCTAAATATTTTGGTTCTCGGTTTAATTATCCAGATATGTCGTCGGTTAGCCATCCAACTGCCAGGAATCCGAAAACATGCAAAGATAAAGACAGAGATAGGCTGCCGAGGTCCAAAACAGCCGACGACACTTCTTCTAAGCCAGTCGCCAGTTCGCCGGTACACAGTGAGGTGCTTTCGCAGCCCCTGATACCCGCTACTTCTGATTCGCAGGCCTCTACTGAGACCCATTTGGAGTCCGGTATGCCGTGAGATGCTTCAACTATGGAACCCGCGGATGTCTCTACCTTGGATGGGTCCGGAGCCACTGTGCAGGCACCGGCTTCTGAGAGTGTATTCAAGCCTACGGACTTGCATATTAAACCGATGCCCCCTCCTTCACTTAGGCCTAAATCTTGAACCTTGCCTAAAAAAACGACGCCCAGGCCACATGCTCGGGCCTCTATGCCTAAAAAACAAATGATAAGAATGGCTGAAGATCTAATAACTCTAGTTAGGGGTAGCCAACCCCCCCTTCTAAGACGCCTAGGACTGAAGTTGTTTATGAATCTTCTGACCAGGATTCTGTTTTTTCTGATTTTTCTGATGATCTGGATTTGCCCTTATCTACTTATGAGGATTCTGATGCAGTGGATTCTATTCCCTCTGCTTCCCCTCCAGAGGATTTTTCTTTTGGTGAAACCTTACATACTCTAAGGGAGCATTTCCATTGGGAAAGCTAGGATTTTTCTGATTCAAAAAAGAGGCTTAGGGATTTCTTACTCCTGCCTCAGCGTAGGCCTTTAGCTATTCCTCCTGTACTAGATATTGTTGTTGATACTTTTTCGGAATCTAGTTTGGCCCCTGATTCCTTGCCTTCTGCACCCAGAAAACCTGACAGATATTACAGGTTCCCTGAGTCACACAAGTTCCTTTTTAAGAATCCTATTGCGGATCCAGAGATAATTTCACAGGGGCCCAAGGGCATTAAGGCTTCTACTGCTAAAAATCCTACCCCTTCTGATAGAGACTCCAGGGCACTGGGTAGATGGGGTAAGAAGGTTTACACTTCTGCAGCCTTGGCCATTAGGGCTTTAAACTGCCAGTTTCATATGTTAAAGTATCAGCAACATGTTATTGGATTGCTTAAACAGAAAATTATGTTGATTCCTGATTGTGTGGAAAATAAAGAATTACAGGATTTAATGCATTCTGCCAAACAGGTTGGAAAACATACTTTGCAATGTGGTTTTGATTCATTAGAAGCCTCTTGCAGGGCTGCTGTTACTGGGTCTGTGCTCAGAAGGCATGCTTGGCTTAAGGAGCAATCTTTGCCTGATCATGTTAAAGCTAAATTGTTGGATGCTCCCTTAAATCAGGACCGCCTGATTGGCAACAAGGCTGAGGAAGTTCTTAAAAAGATGGAAGATAAAGCTAAATCTAAGCAAACTGTTAAAGATTTTGCACAAGTTCAGACTCCTAGATTTAGTAGGCACTGGCCCTCTAAGAATTGGTCCTTTCCAGCCCCTTCCAGGTCTTCTCAAGCCAAACCCAGACACAGCAGGAAAGCAGGAAACCCCAGGTTTCAGTCCCAGGGGACACACAGGACTAAGCAGTGGGGTAATAAGCCCCCCCCCCATGGTAAACTGTCTCAATGACTTCCTTTTAAAATTTCCAAGCACTTATCAACTGACTGCCCCTTGGGGGGGAAAGATTGCTTTTCGTGCAAAGAACTGGGAACTCATTACCCTGGACAAATGGGTTTTAAATATAGTGTCCCAGGGGTACAAATTTCACTTCCATATGTTGCCAACACCAAGCGGGTGGCCGGACCTACCCCCAAATCAGTGGGCAGAGGCCCAAAAACAAGTACTTTCTCCCTTAAGCAAGGGGGCTATTCAGTTGGTACCAGAAGAGGAAAAGGGACAAGGTTTCTACACAAGACTTTTCCTGGTACCTAGAAAAGACAATTCATGGCGTCCTATCCTGGACCTGTCTGTTCTAAACACCTTTTTGGAGATTCCAAAATTCAAGATGCTGACTCTTCACCAGTTGGTTCCTATGCTAGGCAAAGACGCCTGGTTGGCATCACTAGATTTAAAAGAAGCATACCTGCACATCCCAATCAGAGAATCTTGCAGAAGATACCTACACTTCAAAGCAGGCTACACACACTGTCAGTTCTCTGCACTGCCCTTTCGCATATCTACTGTGCCCAGGGTATTCACAAAGTGCCTAGCTCCAGTTATTGCATTTTGCAGGCAAAGAAATATTCAAATATACCCATACCTGTACGATTGTCTAATTCAGGCAGAAAGCCAGGACATACTTTTGAATAATCTGGCCTTTGTACAAAGGGTTCTAACTTGTCTGGGGTACACCATAAACGAAAAGAAATCACACCTGGTACCCTGTCAATAAATTATATTCGTGGGAGCAAGCTTGAATACAACTTTCCAGATAGCTTGCCTCACGCCAGAGAAACAAATTCATTTGACAACCTACTTCAAACAAGTGGCCACAAAAACCCTGCTATCTTCAAGACAAATACTGCAAACATTGGGGTTCATGGCCTCCTGTATTCTTCTATTTCCATATGCAAGACTGCATATGAGGAAAGTAAAGTGGTATCTAAAAAGCCTGTGGTGTCAACATTCTCAGGATCTAGAAGCAATGATTCCTATCATACCTTGCCTACGCCTAAAGTTCCTTTGGTGGGCAGAGGCCTACCACCATAACAAGGGACTACCTTTCACACCACCCCCTGCCACCCAAACCCTAACTACAGACGCATCAGACTATGCATGGGGGGGCTCACCTGGCAGTGAAGTGCATTCAGGGCAAATGGAACCCAAGTCAAATGCACCTGCATATCAATCAAAAAGAAATGTTAACTGTACAGAATGCTCTGACAGCCTTCAAGGACCACATTCTTCCAGGACAACTAATGGTAAAGACGGACAACACCACTGTTATGTGGTACATAAACAAGCGGGGGGGGGCACATTTTTACCCCATCTGCAGACTAGCCATGGCATTGTGGAACACAGCCTTGAGCTACCAAGTGCATTTACAAGCTCAATTCCTGAAAATTAAATACAGTGGCAGACAGACTAAGCAGAAACCTCATGGACCCACATGAGTGGAAACTGGAACCAAGGATTTTCAACATATTGACAAGCAAATGGGGGAGCCCAGATATAGACCTGTTTGCCTCTCCCCAGAACTATCAAATGGACAAATTTTGCACAAGGACTCCCCAAAAACAAGCCTGGAAAGTGGATGCTCTGTCCTTCAACTGGAAAAACCTATCAGTCTGTGCCTTCCCCACTCTGCCTCTGCTCTCCAAAGTACTACTAAAAATCAACCAGGACAAACCAAGGATCATTTTGATTGCTCCAGACTGGCCACGCCAATACTGGTACCCCCTCCTGCACAGTGTGTCACGGTTATCCCCATGGCACCTGCCTCAGACTCCTTCCCTGTTGTCTCAGCAGGAGAACCAGATTCTGCACCCTCAGCTTCTATCACTGAACCTTGCAGCCTGGCTAATTACCTAATCTGTCCTTTACCATCCCTTAGTAAACCTGTGATGGATGTCATTTTTAGAGGCAAGAAGGCCTAGTACTAGAAAATCTTATGCTGAAAAATGGAAAAGATTCTGTGCCTGGAACCAGTCTCAAGGGATGAGCACAGCAGTGCCCAATTTACCTCAGATTTTACAATACTTAACTGAGATGCTTCACAAGGGCATGTCTTTTACCTCCATTAAAATCCACCCCTCAGCCATTTTAGCTCATTATAACACAGAACCTCCCTTTTCTCTCATCCACTGCTCAAGCAGTTCCTCAGAGGGGCCAAAAATTTGAGACCACCCAGTTGAGCTCCAACTTTGTTTTGGAGAAACTCACTCTACCTCATTTTGAGCCAGCTGCTACTGCAAACTTAAAATTTATTTCTTGGAAAACAGCTTTCCTTTTAGCAATCACTTCAGCTAGAAGAGTATCTGAATTACAGGCCCTTGTGGTAGTGGAGCCTTTCATCATCTTTCATGCGGACAGGGTGTCCCTCAGAACCAATCCATTCTTCATGCCCAAGGTGGTATCCAGTGTGGCTCTTAATCAGTCCATTCATTTGCCAACCTTCTTTCCCAATCCACAGAACAAAGGGGAGTGGATACTGCATTCCTTAGATGTGCATAGACAACTTAGATTCTACTTGGACAAGACTAAACCTCAAAGGAAATCTGAACAACTGCTGGTGGCATTTGCTGCAGGGGCAGAGGGGAAGACTATTTCAAAGCAAACCATTTCTAAATGCATAGGCCATTGCATTCATTTCTGCTATAAGCACCATGGAAAACCTGTCCCCCAGGGGATCAGACCTCACTCCACCAGGGCTGCATCTACCTCTACAGCCTTTCTCAGAGACGTCCCTACCAGGGACATCCTAGACGCCGCTACCTGGAGTTCTGTACATACTTTCACCAAGCATTATCATTTGCCCATTTTCTCTAAATCCAGAGCTGGCTTTGCCACTGCAGTCTTGTAGGGCCTTATAGCTGGTCCTAATGCTGTCTAAATTCCTCCTCCCAACCATAGCTTTGGGAATCTACCCAAATGTAATGACTGCAACAGTGAAACATCAAGAACATAGTACAGTTGTGTACACTTACCATAAATGTAGATGTACGAGTGTATTCACTGTTGCAGTCCTGGTTACCCTCCCTCCAGCCCCCTAACTTCTTTTGGCTATGCCTCTACTTTCCTTTACTGTGCTTAAAAGCTTTTTGGTGTATTTGCTTTTTTGTTGGAGGTATATCTTTGTACCTTTATATTTAATTGCTTCCCATTGGGGGGCACCTGACATCTGGGGCAAGAAAAACTGATGTAATGGCGTCGTCTGCATGTTTTATACCCCTGACGACCTGACGTCATGGAAGAAGGGACAGCAACAGACGCAGGACCCAAGACTTTGTTAATCAGGCCGACTGAGGGCTACCTGCAAGCAGATAACCCAAATGTAATGACTGCAACAGTGAATACACTCGAACATCTACATTCATGGTAAGTGTACACAACTGTACTTTTTGCTGTGTGACTGAATTGTATTTTTGGTGCTTGCATAGTGTGCTTGTAGTAGCATTTGATTGTAGTATTCAAACATGTTTGTCCTTTTGCATATTTATTTCAGTTATACAATTTTTATTGTAGCTTAGTAGGCATGGCTCTTTCCTCTGCTCATTATTAAAACTATTTTTAAGTTTATGCATATTAAAGCATTTGGAATGGTTATTTTAGTTACACTCAGTATTGTTGCATGTCCATTGCTGACTTTTTTCAGCAACTCATATGCCTTTGTATCTCTTGATTTTCATGTTGGTTACTAAGCTTTTAAGTCTGCTGTCCATAGATGTCATTTTTTAAACTAGACGGATTAAATTATCTGGAAGTTCAAGCAGTCATTGTAAAGATCATATTCTCGGTGTTATTTAAAAATAAAATGAAAACAAATCTGTGTATGGTAAGGGTTGATATTATTTGTGTCATTTTTTGTGTTAATTTAAGAACAGGTCTGGCATAGTAGAAGTTCATTGATGAAGGCCTGGTATGTACATTACAAATACAGCAAAATTAATAGCTATTGATTAAAGAGGAGTTTGAAGATAATAAAAATTCTGACAGAGGAGGTGACATTCTGTTTATCAGATATGAATAAAATGCTTGCTGTTAAACTCAGCAGTCAACACTTGATGTATTATCTGGAAAGGAGTTTGCCCAATATTTAGACCCAATTGTCAAAGACCAGCCATGTAACAACTGTAAACTGGAATATTTAAATGGGCTTTTCTGTGAACTCACAGTGAAGATATATTTTTTTCTTTCTTTTTTACTCTCCACGCATAAGAGTCCCCTGCAAAACCTTAGTTATAGTAAACTCTGTGATCACTGCATCTTGGGACAAAGAACGCAGTAAGTTTAGAATGATGGGACCTCACACGGTCCACCTAAATGAAACCTTCTCCACATTGATTGATCTTCTACTAAATATACACATGGTAGCTGTGCCATTCCAGTATTCTTTAAAGCTCCTTATTTGTTGTACATTTGCAAGTCTTTGGTGATATGTAGTAATATTAACCACTTTGTTGTATAACCTAACTGTCTAATATCCCTTCTGTTACAATGTTGCATTAGTCTGATGCCAGCTAATTTCACCTGTGTTTATTGAACAGCTTGCTCCAGGTTTGTTAGATTGATACCCTGAGTCTTGTTATGCACACTTATTTACAAGAGGCTTCCAAGCTATGCTGTTATTGCCTATGAGATAACGTTCCTGAATGTAGGATTTTTTGATTACAATTGGTCCCCTTAAAACTGCATCTCTGCCTGTCTATAGATTGTCCAGACTGTCCTGTCACAAAATCCTGGAGCTCAATTCCCCCTCCAGTCAGATTCTTCTACAACACACATATCTTCAAAGATAAATTAAAATGGTCCCTCTATGACTCCTGGCTATGCTACTGCTATTCCACAAGTTAAATTATTCCTAAACTACCTCTACTATGTACACATATATATCAGTGACTTCCTCACCTCACTTATTTTTCTGTCTTGTACACTTCTTATGAGAAAAATCCATATGAATTATATTTTACCCACTGTATTACTACTTAACTGCACCCAGTGTTGATTATGTTGCTTTAAAATATACTTCTTTATTTCATAGTTATCTACTCTACACATCCTCACTTTGCATGCAATGCTGCTAATGCTACCTGGATATTCTGTGTGCTGTATAAGTACTATTGTAAGTAGTTCTCGTAGAGCTTTATATGTAGTACTGTTAAGTGTTACCTGTGTATTCTGCGTGTTGTGTATGCACGCACTACTGTTATTTCTTGTAGAATTTTCTCCCCCAGGCCTCTGCAGAAAAGGTGCTTGTTTGCACAGCTGTTCTTTTGCAATAAACAGATGTATTAAATAAATAAATAAATACCCCGCTTTAAGCCCTGTACATATCATCCACTGGACTATTCCATCATTTCACTCTCTTTCCTTGGATATGGTTCCAAAATTGGGCACTGCATCAAGTGGAAGCACACCAGTTAACAATAATTATGATAGTACCACTCCACTTCTCCTGTTAGAGAGGTCCTTCCCAAACCCAGCATATGTCCTCACCCTTGCCTTATATATTGTACTGCAGTATGGGCATCCATGAGCATAAGTTAGGCCCTGACTCAGGTTGTATACTGGATACTTTGCACTTTTTGGTGTTGAAAATTTCCTTTTGTGATTTATACCTCTCCAATTTCTGATTCCATTTACATGTTTGTGATACTGTTTGCAGAGCAGCATAAAACTGTTTTTAAACACCTTTATTAATTTCACACTTTTTTAACAATACAATGAGCACACGTGCAGTCATAGAAAAGAAAAATAACTGTAAACATTTTCATTATCTTCATACATTGTACGTTTGTTTTCTTTCTAAACAGTTATCAGTCACTCCGACATTATATAAATGATTGAAGTCCTGCTTTCCCTTAAATTTCTCTCCTCCTCCTGAACATTATACTGCCTGCATTGTTCCCACAATGCTGATTATTTTATGTAATTTGCACTTTCCCTTTTCTTAAGAACCCACCCCAATTCTTTTATCTCCCTTACAGTACTCAGTACTTTAATTACAGTTGGTTTAGGTTTTGATTTCCATTTTCTAGTTACTGCTTTTATGGTAGACAATAGCATTAAACTTAGCAAGGCCTTCCTATATCTAGACAATTCAAATCTTATTTTCCAACTCAAAAGAATAATTTCCTTATTTACAGTCATTTGCTCCCCCAACATTTATGCCAAAGTACTCTGTAGGGTATGAAAATATTTAGTGTGGAATATGTAAATGCAGTAGCAGGAACTAGATAGAATTTACATATTATTCCCAAAGTTACAATAACTGGACTAGACTAGATAGAATTATATTATACAGGAGCTTGTGCATTTGATTGAAAGCTTCAACACTCATCCAATAACTTTTTCAGATCATGCACAAATAAAAACTAAGACAAAAATACAGGAGTAAAGAAGTAAAATAAGATGTTGGTGCTTTTTCACCTTCCTGTTAAAAAGAGAAGAATTTGAAGAATGGGTAGTGGAAATTATTCGAGAGTTATTAGAGAAGATAGAAATTTCTTCAGAAGTGATAGCTAGTGAGTGGGATAAAATGAAAATGGAGTTTAAAAATAAAAGAGAGAGATGATTAAAAATTAAAAGGAATCATTTTAGAGGGACTGGCAAAGGTTAAAGTATTGCCGAATAAGGGGAATCTCACAAAACAAGAAGAGGCACGACTGTAGAATGCTAAAGGAGAAAATAAGAATGTGTTTGGATAATATGCATACGTTTAGAAAAGTTGCTGCTAATTATTTTAGTAACTCCGGAGCGCAAAACTTTTAGCACAACAGCATAGGCAACAGAAAGTAGAGAGGTTCGCTGCCAAATTTAGGGAGCCAATAACAAGAAAAATAACCAGAGATCCTGTAGAGATATTGGAGATATTTTGGAAATTTTATAAAAAGTGTATAAAGTAGAGGAATGTGGAAATCAAGAAAGAGCACAAATGGAAATGTGTATGAAAGATTTAATTATGCCCAAGGTTAGAGGTTTTTGAGGCTCAGTAACTAATATTTAAGGTAGAAGAAGATGAGATAAAAATGGTGATGTATAATCAATCTGCAGTAAAGTTTCCAGAAACAGATTCCTGTGGATGTTTGAAAGTTAGGAGAGAAGAAAGTGATAAAGATCTGGAAGATTTTGTTTAATAGTATTTTAGAAGGAGGGAAGCACCAACATCTTGGAAGAAAGCTGTGGCGCAGTACTACCAAAAGACAGTAAAAACCCATCAGACCCAGATTCGTATAGACCCATTTCAATTTTAAATCATGATTATAAAGTTACGTAAATATTATGTAAATAGAAACGACAGTATGAGACAGTTTAATCTGCATGATTATAAAGTGTTTATGTCTATACCAGATAAAAGAATGGCAAAGGTATTGTCAAAATTGATAGGTATGGATCATTGTGGTTTTGTGGAAGAGAAGCAAAAATTTTACAACATTAATTGAACAATGATGATCCAGAGGGAAGAAGAATGTAAGAAAATACTGCTGTTGGTGGTGGGTCTCGATGCAGGCAAAGTATTTGACATAGTAAGCTGGAATATTATGAGGAAGGCAATGGAAGCATTTGCATTCCCTGATACAATAATAAGGTTAATCGTGAGGATATATAAAGGATCGGAGACAAGAATTAAAGTGGGAAGGGTCCTCTCTGATAAGATGTGTTTGAACAGAGGAACCAGGCGGGGGTGTCCTCTTTCTGCTTTTTTGTCTGCTTTATATTTAGAGCAATTGGCAAAGAAAATGAGGGACTCAGAAATTCAAGGATATAATTGGTATGGTAATTAAGAAAAGTTTACTTTATTTTGCAGATGATATTATTTTGTACCTGACAAGTTCAGAAAAAGACATCTCAGTATTGCGTACACTTTGAGAAAGTTTCAGATCTTTTGGGGATATAAAATTAATGAATATAAAACAAAGGCTGTAGCCGTAAATTATGTACCCACACAAAAATTCTTTCAGTAATACCCGTATTTATGAGGACACAGTAAGGAGTTTGGATTAAAAAGTCTTCTGTTATGGCAGCAAAGGATATGTGGGAAGAGACTAAACAAATGATAATACAAAGCTGACAAACCGGTAGCTCTTGTTCATGGATGTGGATAGTAAGATACAAGCAGTGAAAATATTTTAGTTACTTTAGTTTTATATACAGGTCAGGCATATTTATATCCACCAGAGAAGTTGTGGATAATAATTAATAAAGATTGGAAGGAATTTATCTGGGAGGGGAAGAGGGCAAGTGTTAAGTGGGATAAGTTGATCCTTCCAGTAGAACAAGATGATTTTAGGATTACCTGATTTGAATGGATAGTTTTGAGCTACACAGTTAAAGCTCATATATATATATATATATATATATATATATATATATATATATATATATATATATATATATATTATGTATATATATATATATATATGTATATATATATGTATGCATGTGTAAAACACAAGCAGAAGGTTATAATTAAAAGTGGAAAAAGATGATGATGAAGCATGGGGAAGTTCAAGAAATAAGGAGAGAGTAGAATGTTGGATGCTGATCCATAAGGAATGTTATATTCCTAAAGTAGCAGAGAGGGTTCGATAAACTAAGCCAACATAAGAATGGAAAAAGTTGATTTTGATGATAGAAATGACTGTAGGTAAGAATGCAGAAAACGGGAAAGAGGGGGACGAATTTCACTGGGGAAAATTGACAAAGGAATCAAGGTATCATGAGCAAATAACTAGAGAGGGAAAAGTAATAGAGTGGGAAGAGGTCAAGAAGATGCTTGGTTTGTAGGCTAGAAACTGACTTCTCTACCAGAGATTGATCAGAGTATGGGCAAAGAGAAGGGGGTAGTGTAATCCTAAAATGAAAGACCTACTCTGGTAGAATTTTTAGTTGAATCTGTAACACAAGGTGCTATTAAAAATGGATGATTAGTAGGGCATATCAGATATTGCATAGTAATTATAAGAACCAATCAGAGATGAAAAGAGAGACTGGAAACTAATTTACAAGGGAAAAATGGGAGAACATGTGTATGACTTCCAAGTATGCAGCAAAGTCTAGAAGGCTTAGATTTTTGCATGGAAGTGTTGGGTAGTTATTTTTATACCCCAAACAAACCTCAAATAATTTTTCCTCAGGTAGATAGCAAATTTTGGAGGTGTGATGGGAAGGAAGGACTTAACCGGGAGCATATGTTTTGGGAGTGAAATGAGTTGACAGATTTAAAAAATTCTCTATAGAGTACTCTATTAGAAATATTGAGTGAGCAAATTACTGTAACTAAGTAAATGAAAAAGGTCTGTGGAGTTCAGCACTCTACCCCAGAAAACATGCAGACTCCACACAGAAAGCACCCCAGCCGAGGATCAAAATGGAGAGCTTCTTGCTGTATGGCGACAACGCTAACTGCTGCACCACCACCAATAAAAAGTAAAATTATTTGTTTAGGCTGGGACATGGGATTCGAATTGTCTAGACAAAGTAAGTCTGCCAAGAAAGCAATTACTAATAGATGGAAATCAAACTCAAAACTAATTGTATTTGAAATATTGAATATTATAAAAGAAATAGAAGGATCCTTAAAAAAGGGAAGGAGCAAATTACATATAAATAAATGGAAATTATAGGAATAATACATGCAGAATAATATTCACGAGGAGGAGGAGTGATGTTTAAGGGAACACAGGAATTGAACAAGTTAGGTAATGTTGGGCTGATGGTAGTTATAAAGAAAGAAAAAATATGTGATGTTTAATTTATGTAGAAGGAAAATGTGTTAATATGGTTTGTTTTCTTTTCTGTTGGTGTATGTTTGACTATGTCTTAAGTGATAATTTAATAAAAGTGTTTTGTAGGGAATTTTTTAAATCTGCTAACACTTTACAGTCCCAAAAAACAAGTTCCCATTTACCTCTCTCTTTGTTATCATTTTCTAAAGTTTTCTTGGGGTATAAAGATATCTTTAGAGTATAAAAATACCTTTAGCAACACTTCCATGCAAAAATCATAAACCGCCTGGACTTGTTTCATACTTGCAAGCTATACAGATGTCTTACCACTGTTCCTTGTTGATTATATTTTCATTCTCTTTTCCCAGTTTTTCTGACCTCTTCTGATTGATTCGTATAGTTATCATCCAATGATATTTTATTTTTCATGTCCTTTTAACAGCAGCTTCTGTTCTACACTCAGCTAAGAATTCAGCCAGAGGTAATATTAGGTTCAGAGGTACGTACTAGGCTATCGGCCCTGGGGCCTATACAAGCCCAGCCAAAAAGGTATCCTGGCTTTTGCTACCCAAGAAAATTATTTTACTGTGCCACTGTCGAGCAGAGCCACAGAGATGATCCCCGGGGTGAATTTCCTATTTCCCATCCAATCACCAAGATTTTTCTTGAAGAGTGCTAATGAGGAGCTTTGTTTGATATAGATAGGTAGTTTATTCCAGAGTATGGGAAGTCTCTGGGACAGGAATCTATCCCTCCGGCATGTTCTGTTTATTGTGGTGACAAGGTTTAGGTCCCTAGATCGTGTAGCTCGGAGGATTGGGATTTCTTTAAGTGGAGCATGTCCAACAGCTCTGGGTTTGACATAGCTTTGTATGTTAGGCAGAGATCACCTCTGAGTAGGCGATATGCAAAGGAGTAAAGCTGGAGTTTTTTGAGATGGTCTGCATAGCGCATCTGTTTGAGGCTGGTAATCCTCTTTGTGAGGTACTTCTGCAGCCTTTCCAGTTGTTGTAGATGTCTTGTGAGGTACATACCAAAAGGGGTGTTGTACTGTATAATGGGTCTAATGAGTGATGAGTAGAGGGGAACAATGTCCTCTTTTTTTCTGGATGAGAAACCTTTTGTGATGAGGTGTGCCACATAGAAGGATTTCCTGACTACTGTGGCGATGTGATTATCAAAGGAGAGACTACTGTTCACCTGTGTCCCAAGGTCTCTTATCACACTTTCGGTGTTAAGTATACTACCGCCTGTGTTGTAGTTCATGGGTACAGAGTTTTTACCAAAGGGGATGACAATGCACTTTTTGGCATTGAGCTTGAGGCCATGGCTTTGACACCAGGCATCTGTCTCAGTGAGGCCCTTTTGTAGGATGTCCACATCGTTAGGAGTTTCAATTATGGCTCCTAGTTTGCAGTCATCTGCGAACTTTGTTAGCCAAAGACCTTCTGTGTTAGCCTGTACTTAAGAGAAGTAGATACCAAACAGGAGAGGACCCAGGACTGAACCCTGTGGTACTCCACTTGTCACTGGTCTGAAGTCGGATTTGGAGTCTGCTACTTTCACAGTGTGGGTTCTGTCAGTGAGCCAGTTGGCAACCCATCTTGTGACATAGGGATTTATACCTAGTTTAGTGAGTTTATCTATAATTCCAGAGTGGGGGGTGGTGTTGAAAGTCTTGGCAAGATCTAGATAGGCAGTGTGAACCACCTTACCCTTGTCTACGGCTTTGGTGACTGCTTCAAAGAAGTCTGTCAGGTTTAGGAGACATGATCTGCCTTTTACAAACCCAAACTGGGTGGGGTCAAGAGTTTCGAGATTACCAATGTCTTTGTTTATAAGTTCCTTGATGATACGTTCCATGGCCTTGCAGACCCAGCTCGTCAGGCTAATGGGGTGGTAGTTCCCGGGCGCCATGGTGGCTCCCCCCTTGTGCAGTGGGATAACCGTCGCTGTGTGCCATTCAGCAGGCACAAAGCCTGAGGTGAGGCTATGATTGAACATGGTACTTAGGTGGGGTGCCAGTTCGTTCTGTAGTTCGTGTAGAACGCAGCCTGGGATGTTGTCTGGTCCCATGGACGCTGTGTTCTTGGCTTTGGAGAGTGTGGTTTTTACCTGTGCAGCTGTGATTACAGGAACTTTGCATTCTTCCGGTATAGAGATGGGCACTTTAGGGGGTGAGAGGGGGGGTAAAGTTAGCACTGAATCTATCTGCCAGGATGTTGGCAATATCAGTTGGGTCTGTATATTTAGTGCCATTGTGCTGTAACTCAGAGCAGATCTGAGTGTTGCCATTGAGATTCTTGACATACCTATAGAATGCTTTGTGGTTGTCTTTAAAATCAGTGGCGATTTTATTTTCGTAACTAGCTTTGGAGGATTTTATCAGGGATCGCAGCTTCTTACTGAGGCTGACCAGGGAGCTCTTCCACTCATGGGATTTTGCTCTCTTTTGCAACAGTTTCTTCCTTCTGTTGTACAGTTTGTTTATGGCAGGGGACCACCAGATTGGCTTCCTTTTTTTGGAGGATAGCGTCTTGGTTCTGTTTGGGATAGCACGATCCATGCACTCATGTAAGTGCTTATAAAGTGCAATTCTGTAGGATTCAGTAGCCGTAACTGCTACATCTGCATGGGTGTCGTGAAGTTCACCACTTCTGTCTTAAGAAGCATGAAGTTGGCATTGGAGAAAATTTTTACCATGGTTTCCTTAATGGGGGGTGGGGGCAGGATGTGGATATCTAGGGTAATTAGCTTATGGTCGGATCGGACCAGTGAGGCATTGACTTCAGGTGTGGAACATCGGTCACTCATTTTGGTAATGACTAGATCTAGGATATTGTTGCCCCTGGTGGGGGTGTGGATAAGTTGATCCAGGGCATTGGCGTTTATGATTTCCAGAAAGCGTTAAGCAAAGGAGTTGGCACATGAGTAGTTTTCCCAGTTAATGGTGGGGTAGTTGAAATAATATTTTCCAGTACATCAAGAAAAGAGGAGTGGGAATCCTGGGGCATGGTGGGTGATCTGTAGCAAGCTACAATTTGGATTGCAGTTTTGCCCAGAGTTAGTTGCACTTAGATAACCTCGGCTGCATTATGCTGAGCAACTAGCCGGGAGGTGTGGATATCCTTAATGATTATGGTCACACCTCCGCCTTTGGTGTTCCGGTCCAGGTTACATGGCCAAAAAGTGTGGTGTGAGTTATAACCTGGTAGTGCAGGGGTGCTCTCTGGAGCCTTGAACCAGGTCTCAGTCACTGCACAGATATCAATGTTCTCCATTTTAAGGAGTGCCTCGAGTGAGTGCATTTTGAGATTTAGACTTCTAGCATTGAGTAGCATCACCCTCAGTTTTTGCTTGCTTGTTCCTGTTACGGTGGTGAATTTGTCATTTGAACCTTGCCTAAAAAAGGCACTATAGGGGCAGCAAGAACCTTATCTAGTATCCGGAATCCCAGGGGTGACAGGTGCAGGCCATCTCTGGCAAAGCATCGTGGTCTGTGTAGCATGTCATCCCAGGCAGACAGATAATGGATCCCTTTAGAGTGGCACCAGAAGCTTAGCCAAGTGTGGCATCATTCTGGGTGATGGCAGAATGCTACTCGGGGTTAGGTTCATACCTGCCTGGACTACAAGATCGGAGAGCTCTTCCATGTCTCTTTTCATGTAGTTCAGGGAGGTACGTCTCAGGTCGTTCACACCAACATGGACAATGACAGAGTCATATTTGTACTTGTTGTGGCGTGACCTGAGTGCGTGGGTTATGTGGTGGATCCTGGCACCTGACAGGCAGCTGACAGTAACCTTCTCCTTGTTTAGCCTGGCGAGTGGGACATCAGTGTGCCTGACTATAGAGTCACCTGTGACTAGTGTGTTGGGTACGTTGTTTTGCCTTATTGGCTGTGGTTGAGTGGCACACTGAGTCTGCGGGCTTTGTGTCTTTTGGGTTGTGGGGGGGTGGCGGTTGCTTGCATTTCTGCTTTGGAGGTCTCTGTTGCTTGAGCAGATTATTATTGAGAGCCTCCGCAAATGTTTTTGTGTTTCTATGTGTGCATTTTGGTGGTGTAGATTTAGTGAGACTATGTGATGTGTGGTGTGGTGCAAGTGTTTACTGTCAAGTTCAGTCTTGATTGGAGAGAGCTTTACCTCCAGTTTGGCTAGATAAGTGCATCTCTCGCAGGTTGTAGTGTTGGGTGGTAGGAGGAGAGGGTTGTCTGTGTACATGAGGCAATTTCTACATTGCCCCAAGATGCCCAGATTCATCAGATAGACAGGAGAGAACATTGGAAGCTGACCCTTGGACATGCCTGAATAAAAAACTGTTTTCCTCTAGATAAGTGAGGAAAGTGAGTACAAGAGCTGTTTTTCTCTAAGCAAGTGAGGAAAGTAAGTACCAAAACTGTTTTCCTCTAAGTAATGAGGAAGGTTGAGTGCTGTAGCAATTAGTAGGTTATTTAGTGCTTACAAGTTCTGAACAAGTGCTGATCACGAATAAGCAAATTCAAATGCTAAGAATCTGTATCTGGACTAAACTGGTTACAGGAAAGGGGGGAAACAAGTGCAATTGTGGGCTTTTAAATCAGAAAGTTGAGAGAGAGATGGAAAAACTGCCCAAACGGCCAATAACTACAATTTCTGGGCCAGAACCACTCCTTATGTGATAGATAGGTTACCTAGTGCTTATCACTCCCACTGATAAGCTAGAAGGCTTCCCTCCAACACAGAAAGCTTGGGGGGCTCAGAAGCTTACATACAGTCCTGGATACAGCAAATCTGAATCTGGACTACACTAGTTACAGGAAAGGTATTTTTTGTATGTATGTATGTATATATATATATATATATATATATATATATATATATATACAGAAAAGTAGCTAAAACAGCAGCCAAAACAATTCAAATGCAGTGCAAGCTAGCACACTTGAGTATGTACCAATGTTAGACCTATTTGTGTCTTTCGGCTTTTCCCGGTTAGGGGTTGCCACAGCGGAACTCTGGTCCGCTAATTATTGGCAGTAGAGTTTTACGTGCTGGCTTGCCGGGCCTAACGCACAACCTTCAACGAAGGAACGCCCGTTCACGCATGTCGCCACACAGAAGACGCTCTAACTGAGAATCGAACGGGCAACATCTAACTGTGAGGCGACAATGCTACCGCAGCACTACCACAATATTAGACCAACCTGTTTAAAAAATGCAATTAAATTAAAAATGGCTAAAAACAACTGCAGAAGGAGTCTTGTTAGGTAGAATGAGGTAAAGAGATGGGACTGGGGGGAGTGTCCCAGTTGAAATCTACAGTGGGGGCGAGCAACTGCAAAAGCCTCCAAATTTAAACAACAACACAGGAATAAGGAGGGTGGGTATGGGAATACCAACACCTTCAGCAGAGATCTGAAAAACTATACAGTGAAGCAAAAATAACAGTGCACAACTCTGAAGTCAGCCAGCAATTATATAAAATTAGTCAAACAACAATTACCAGTACACAACTCTGAAGTGCCAGAAAAAATATACTCAGCTCTGTATATCTCCAGATAGTTTGAAGAGCACCCTGTCAAGACACAGGAAGGCTCCAGCAATGATATTCTCCTATGCCTTCCTTTTTGCATATGCTCTGATGTTCTTTGTGTTTCACTGTTCCAGTCATGACATTTGGGTTATCCCTGCCAGGGTAGCCCTCGGCTGGCCTGAATACCAGAGACGTAGTAATTCTGCATCGGTTGCTGTCGCTTGAGGACTGCCGTCAAATCATCAGTAGTATAAAGTAAGGCAGCCGACGCCATTACATCAGTCTTTCTTGCCGTGGAGCCCGAAGCAGAAGCAGCTCGCACGAGTGCCGGTCGGCCGCTACCTGAGTTTCCGTCTATGAAATTTAAGATGAAGACTTCTAAAGTTATGTACCCCGTTGGGGATCCTTTTTTCTTGCACTAACCGATGTCAGAAAAAGTTAATAATTGTCTCGCTTGTGGAAGACAAATACCACACCGAGACTTCCACTCTTACTGCGTCACTTGTTTAGGCCCAGAATACGACATCCCTCGTTGTCGTTTCTGTGCTTTGTTCAACACCAGAACTATACGTCGTTAGGCCCTTATTGTATATTTTCGCTTACAGTTCTCGAATTCCGATACGGCTTCGGTAAGCCATCCGACAGCAGATCTTTTGAACAAATATAAAGATAAAGAAAGAGACAGACCGCTTCCGTTAAGCTAGTCTTCAGTTCTCCGGTACTCATTGAGGTGCTTTTGCAGACCCTGATGCCCGCTTCTGTTGATTCTCAGGCCAATACTGAGACCCTTTTGGAGTCTGATATGCCACAAAACTCTTCCTCGACTAAGGATCCTGCAGTCATCTCAACTTTGAATGGGTCCAGAGCCACTGAGCAAGCACCGGCTTCTGTGGAAGTCCTTCGCACAAACGAACCTCAACACAAACCTACGTCTTCTTTTGTGACTACTGTTCTTTCTAAAACTACCAAGATTCTTAGACCCAGGGTACAAACCACACCCAAGAAACTGATAACCCACTCTCAGGCACCTGCTACCTTGCCTCAGTCTCAAATACTTAAAATGGCAGAAGACCTTATCTTGCTGATCAGGAAAGCCAAACTACCCCCACCAAAAGGATAAGAGTGCTGTCCCCTGTAGTTTTGTCTGAACAAGAGTCAGATAAATCTTATGTATCTAAATATGAAGACATGCAAACTCTCTCCACTTATGAGGATTCTGATGCAGAGGATTCCATTCCTTCAGCCTCTCCCCCAGAGGATTTTTTCCTTTGGGGAAACCCTGCATACCTTAAGGGAACATTTCCAGTGGGGGAGTTAGGACTACCATCAGTCTAAAATGAGACTCAGGGAATTCCTAGATCTTCCACAACACAGACCCTTGGCCATCCCCCCCAGTCCTGGATGTTGTGGAGGATGTTTTCCTTGAATCCAGCTTAACTCCTGACGCCCTTCCTCCTGCTCTCCCAGAAAACCAGATAGGTACTATAGAGTCCCTGACTCACACAAATATGTTTTTAAAAATCCTACAGCTGACCCTGAGGTCATTTCTCAAGGGCCAAAATGGATTAAAGCAACCTCTTCTAAGAATCTCACCCCCTCAGACAGGGATTCCGAGCATTGGACAGATGGGGTAAGAGAGTATACACCTCAGCTACTCTTGCTAGCAGGGCACTAAATTGCCAGTTCCATATGCTGAAATTTCAGCAACATACCTTGGAACTCCTTAAACAAAAAATGTCTTCCTTTCCTACTTGGGCAGAATATAAAGATTTACAAGAGTTAATGTGTTCTGCAAGTCAAGTAACTAAACACACCTTGCACTGTGGTTTTGATACCATAGAAACTTCTTGCAAGACAGCAGTCACTGGATCTGTCATTAGAAGGCATGCATGGCTTAAGGAACAGCCCCTGCCAGATCATGTCAAATCTAAATTGTTGGATGCCCCTTTGCACAAGGATAATTTATTTGGCACTAAGGCAGAAGAGGTCTTTAAAAAGGATGGAATTAAAAGCAAAATCTATGCAAACAGTTAAGGATTTCTTGCAGGTCCAGCCCCTTAGGTTCAGCAGGCATTTCCCCTCCAAACACTAGTTCTTTCCTGCTCCCAGTAAACCGGCTCAGCCTAGGCCCCATGGAAGCAGACCCCCCCCCCCAGAGAGCAGCCCCAGGGAATGCAGAGATTTAAGCAGTGGACTACCTCCACTTCAAAACCAGGGAGTTCTAAGCCACCCGTTATGGTAAGAACTCACAATAACTCACCTCCTCCACCCCCTCCCTCTGCCCACCTTCACTTACCCTTAGGAAGAAAACTCGCCTTTCACTCGAGCACCTGGGCAACCATTACCAAGGACCACTGGGTTTTGAACACTGTGTCTCCGGGATACAAATTTTCCTTCCACACCCTTCCAACCCCAAAAGGGTTCCCAGATTTACCACCAAATCAGTAGGCAGAGACTCAAAAGCAAATCCTTTCCCTACTCTCTATGAGGGCAGTAGAGCACGTTCCTGCAGAACAGTTAGGCCAAGGTTTCTACTCCAGACTTTTTCTGGTGCTCAGAAAAGAGGGCATTTGGCATCCCATCCTCGATCTGTCCATTCTGAACCCCTTCCTGGTGATCTCAAAATTCAAAATGCTCATCCTCCAGCAGCTGCTACCCATGCTCTCAATGGACGCTTGGCTAGCCACCCTAGATCTAAAGGAGGCCTACTACCTCCACATTTCTATCAGGGAATCATGCAGGAAATACCTACGCTTCAGGGCAGGATCTCAACACTTTCAGTTCTCTGCGCTTCCCTTTGGCTTATCTACTGCTCCCAGAGTTTTCACAAATTGTCTGGCTCCAGCCATTGTCTTTTGCAGACGAAGAAATATTCAGATTTACCCATATTTAGATGACTGCCTTATTCAGGCAGACAGCCAGGAGTAGTTGCTCAAGCACTTTGCCTTTGTAAAGACCCTATTAACCTATCTAGGGTACACAGTCAACGAAAAGAAACCCAAACAGGTGTCCACCCAAAGGATAATCTTCCTGGGAGCAAGTCTGGACACAGCTTCCCACATGGCATACCTTACTCTAGAGAAACAAATTTTCCTGACAGCCTACTTCTCTCAACTAGCCACAAGGCTCCAGCTAACTGCAAGGAAGATCCTGCAAGCTCTGAGGTTCATGGCATCTTGGATACTACTCATTCCATATGCCAGGCTGCATATGAGGAAACCTCAATGGTACCTAAAAAGCTTTTGGTGTCAACACTCTCAAGACCTGGAGACTCTTCTACCTATAATTCCTTGCATCAGAAAAGATTTTCTTTGGTGGGCAACAGCATGCTCCCACAACAAGAAACTTCCTTTCTCACCACCCCCCGCCGCCCAGACCCTCATCACAGATGCATCAGACTACGCTTGGGGTGCACTCCTGGATGGCAGGTGCATACAGGGCCAATGGAGCTGACAGCAAATCCCTCTGCACATCAGTCAAAAAGAGATGATGGTTGTGCAGCACGCCTTGATAGCTTTCAAGCCCCATTTCTCTCCAGGGGCTCTCCTGATCAAAGCAGACAACACCACTGTGATGTGGTACATTAACAAGCAGGGAGGGACTCACTCCTACCCTCTATGCAGCCTGGCCATGACCCTTTGGCACACAGCCTCTGCCATGCAACTACACCTGTTAGCACAATTCCTACCAGGTTCTCTCAACTCTCTGGCAGACCAGTTAAGCAGAAATCTTCTGGACCCACACGAGTGGCAACTCAACAGAAGTACCTTCACCCTAATAACTCAGAAATGGGGAACCACGAAGGTCGACCTCTTTGCCTCCCACGCCAACTATCACCTCAGCAAATTCTGCACCAGGGACCATCACTGCATGGCGTGGAAACATGTAATTTGTGAATATTAACATGACTTTTTGTCATGTGCTGCATTAATGTTTAAAAATTAAATAGTTACTTCCTTCAGAAGTGATTGTAACGATTTTCTCTACGTTTGGAGGTAAACTGAGTGATGATTATTTTCTTTTATTTATGTAGTACCTACTGTTATGTCACAGATGCAGTCTCGTAGTTTTTAGGCACATCCTCATATCTTCCCTTGGGCGATATTTTACTTGAGGGCCTCACCAGATGCGCAGTAGCAAGCCCTGCCCAAAACCCACCCCCATGATATGTCATTCATGAATATGCATTCCCTCCGAAGAGCACTGACATGTAATATAACAATAAATAAAACAGTAAAACGTTGTCTTCAGAATCAGTTTAATTTATTAACAGTCACCACCTTGTTTGCCATGCAAGTGTCTGCATGTTTTACAGCTCCTATGCTTACATTTCTTTTCATTTCTACAGTTTCAATTTTATACACTTTTACCTCATCTATAATTTATAAAACGGGCAACTCAGAATTATTAACTGCATGACATATATCTGTTTTTTTTTCCCACAGTTAAATCAACTTTTCTCAACAGTCTATCCAATATGTGATCACTTCTGATGCCATAGACTATAATGTTTAACAAACAAAAAACATTGTCGGCAAGGGAAAGACATATCCAGGTACAAGACTTTTAGGTTAAGAAAGCATAGTGGCAGATACGTTTTATCTTCTGACAAGTCACCAGGCCTGAATTATGTTATAAACATCAATTTTTAAAAAAAAAAAAAAATAGAAGGATTTAATAACTATTTTGTTGGTACATTTAAAAAACAGATTTTAAGCTTATGTTTAATGACTATTAAGTTAATTGATCATGTGATGTGTTGGATTTGGTACTTTAATATTGTAAGAACTGTGTGTCTGTTTCTGATGAAGTTGTTGTGAGGTACGTTAAAAGAATGAAAGTTCTAAACAGAGTCTGTTTTTACCTGGATACATTTTTCCTGTAGACAGTTGCATGGCAAACAAGGTGGTGACTGTTAATAAATTAAACTGATTCTTCTATTGTCTACAGTAAGGGTTTATAGTGCATTAACCTTTTGTATTTTGGAAGTAGTATGTACATTTAATTTACGTTAATATTCTCACATCATGT
This sequence comes from Protopterus annectens, assembly GCF_019279795.1. Taxonomy (NCBI): domain Eukaryota; kingdom Metazoa; phylum Chordata; order Ceratodontiformes; family Protopteridae; genus Protopterus; species Protopterus annectens. The sequence continues at coordinate 293,645,817 of NC_056736.1, read as the reverse complement.
ATGCACACGCGATTACTTGAAGGCTAATTACATATGCAGACAGGGTTGTCACTCAATTCGCGACACGCCCACTTCTGACAAAAAACTAACTGGTGAGGCCCGCAAGTAAAATATCACCTTCCCTTGATTTATTAAAAAATTAAAAATATTAATCAGAGTTGACACTGGTTTCCCTTTTATTGTTTTGAGTTCTGACATGAATCCAGTATAGACATGTTGTCCTAACTTCAGGTCTAGATTTTCTTGGCCCTTTCTTTTCCACTAATTCTGATTAAGTGTAGCATTTACCTTGCTTTTTTGTCATCCTCACTAATTTATTGTATCTTCTCTTTAGATTGGCTTTCAGTCACTCAGTCTGTTGATTAGTTATTTTGAATTTAATTCCCTCTTAGAAAGTGATATACTCTGCTTTCAGTTTATGTCTTCTGTCATTTTCCTCTGTTTTTTCTTTCCTGCTGAGATGGGAATCTAAGTATATCACCTGTTTGGACTGTGGTACACTTTCTAGTGTTTAGAATGACCTTATTATGCTTTTCCACTAGGTTTATGTTTTCTTTTTTGTACTTCTTCACAAACATCTCCACCTTTCTTGATTGAAAAAGTTAGTATTTCGCAGTAGTTTTAGTGCCTTCCACTGTAGTTCATTTAAATGCTACAAACAACCATGCCGGTATAGACCTGTGTTTCTCCAGGTGAACGTTTTCCCCACTGATGCTAACATAGTAAGCTCCCCATTGCTGTTACTTGGCCTTTGGTCAGTCTCATTACTGCAGAACATTTTGGTCTCAATCATTTTCTATAAAGAAGAAAAAGATCTGGGTATTACAGTTACATTCATGCCAGTTCATGTGATATACCTGTATGATCTTGCATTTACAGCATAACCTAGCTATGTTTGTCTTCTAATGTGCTTTCCACTTTTGCATGCAGGTGTCTTACTCTGCATTGCATTCATTTGTCCTGCTGTCCATCCACTTCCTTTCTCTCACTCCTTTTACCTTCCATTTGTAGCCACTAATTCTGTAGGCTGCTACTTGTCTGTTCTCATCTTTCTCGCCCTTTCTAATTTTATAAAACTTTGCTTTGCTAACTGGGTCTCCTTACTTGATGTAATTAGACTGATGTGCATTAAGTAAAGAGAATGATACTTGTTTTGCATTTTAATGCTTCAGGTAGTTTCCTGATCTTTCTCATCTACCTGTGTCTAAAAGCCATTTGCAAATCACTGCATCATTGCCTTAGTTGTTTTTGTTTTGGTTTACTTTCCTGCCCATAACAAGTTGTCGTATACATCTGTTTAATAGTATGTTAATTATTCACATCAGCTGCTCAAAAAAAAAATCTGGAATTACTGCTGTAATTTCAATGGACTGTACCCTTTATAACGTATAATATTCTGTTTAGTTGTCTCTGTTACAGTTTGTCCAGTATTTTTTATAACCTATTGTCATTTCATTTGTTTGGTACTACAGTTTAATTGTATTATTTTTAATGGGGGTTTTCTACCTCGTCTTCCACTGAAAATTGGTACTTCCCCATCTGGACATCACTGTTTTAAATACAAATAAATAATGGGAGTGACGTTATTCATTCAGTATGTTTTCAGTGACTGAATATTTAATTGAAATGCAACCCCCCAAAAATAACTAAATAAATAAATAAATTAGCAGTTCTAAGTGAAGTGGGTCTAAGTTGCTTACATCCTCTATGCAAGGGGCTTTACCCCTGCACTTTGTTATTTAGTATAACAAATCTCCAAGGTCAGACAACCTAAGGGCAAGTTTGAAAATGTAAACAAATCAGTCATTTGTTGAAAACAAACTCAGTACACTAATGGAAAGGTCATATTAATAAATAATAGTGTGACAAGCTAATGGCATACCTCAATAAAATGTCACAATATTTTTCCACGTGTGGACTTGTTTTGTATTGTAAAACCCTGTGGTGTTTGCTCCAGGTATAACCACCATGTTATATGCCAGCATTCACCGCAACATAGCACCACCAGTTCTAACTTCAGTGAAGACAGTGTAGGAACAACACAACCTGCCTACATTCAGGTGGCTGCAATCCTGGGTCATGGATAATGCTAAAATTAAATGGTTTCAATGACAGTGCCCACTAGGAAAGTTTAAATTTTCCACCTCTGTGAATATATAAGCACTGAAGCAGGAAATGGTCTGTAACTAATATAATTTCTTTTGTCAGAGAAGTACTTTTTCATCTTGTTGAGGGCCCATTTGATCTCTAAGCATTCTATTTGAAATGCTGAGTAATGACTTTCAATATTAGTGAGATTATGGCTAATGTAGCAAAAGAGGTGTTCATCCCCTTCTACATTTTATGACAGGACTGCCCTAATCTCTACTTTAGACATCAGTAAATATAACAAATTAAGTAGAGATATTCATAGCTGTTAGGTGGGTTCTGTGTACATGTCCTTCAGTTTTTGAAATGCTTGTTCTGTGGCTTCTGTCTGTTTGATAGTTCATGGGGTCCTACTCATAGTATATAGGAGTATATCTATTCTGACTCACTTTTTTCTAGTACAGACACAATTGATTTACCCTTTATTTTGAACTTTCTAAGCCATGCAGTTCTATTTGTTTATGTTTCCTGTGCCCTTTCTATATGCTCTTTCACTGTAGGCATGATTGTTCTTAACCGTTCCTTAAGTTTATAAAATGCTCTCACACTTTCATGGGGAATATTTTTCCTCTTACCAAGTTCATTTCATTATATTTAGCAAGCCTTTGGGATGTCTACATTATAGCAAGTTCAAAGTGAATGAGTCCTGTTAAGGCTTAGGATACCTCTCTCGTAGCAAAATGGAGATATGGGAGTCCAAGTTTTATCCATTCTGTTCATTGTTTTTTCATAACAAAGACTTACAGTTTACTTGCCCAAGTATTTATTTATGGTATACAGAAGTCCTTGGCTGCTTTACCTTAAAGAATTGGTATAGATCATACATTACTGTCTGGGAATTCGTCCTGTGGAAATAAGTAGCACGCATGTTTTAGCTGTACACCTAGCATTACCTCTTTGCAAGCATTTTGCCTCAGGAAATTTTGTTGCATAGTCATGTATTACTAGTGTATACTGGTGACCACTCAACTTCACAATAATACCCATTGTTGTTTGCTCAAATGGGATTTCTGTTACAAGAAGGGGTAACCAATGGTTCCTAAACTCTAGGTTAGGGTTTTTTTTTTTTTTTTTTGCATATTTTGGGCATACTGCACTAATGTTTTCTCTTTCCTTAATAGTACCAAGCTAAAACTCAAGCCTTTGTCTTACCCATCCCTACCAGGCCACTCAGAATGTGGCATTACTGATGTTCTAAAAGACTTTAGCAGCAATAGGCATACTAGGCTAACTGCCCTTGAGGGCCATTTTAAGTCTAGCCAGTCACCCCATGTGAGAATCAAACCCTGCAGCTTGTGCCTGTAAGGTAAACACCTTAACCATTATGCTAACCTCCCACTCATTTTCAGTTTTCTTTCTTTATTCACTCTGTAGAGTAAATTAGTTCATAGTTTTAAGTGTGGATATGAAGTGGAGTTTTGTTCGTTTTCCTTTGTATTCTGGTTATAGTCAATCTTGTGAACAATTCTTTCGGGAAACATGCAGTCCAAGTATTGAATGCACATTTCAGATTACTGCTTTCTGACTTGCACTCATTTTGCCTTTCCAAAAAAATAAATAAAATAACAGGTCAGTACTTACAGAAAGGTTAGTTCATTCTTGTCCATCCAGCTTTCAGTAGCATTTACCACACAGGTGATTCATTTTCTTTGTACTGAAGAACAGCTTCTCAAAAACAGAAAAAAACATTTCCTATAATGTTTGTTAATAGGTTTCCTTTTCAGTCTCTGTAGACTACTTATAAAGCTCATTCTCAGGAATCTGCCATTCTGTAGCAGTACTATCCATTTTGTCCTCTGGTTTCAGTAGAGTCGTCTCTTCCTTCTTGGTAAAAATCTTATAGTTTCCTTTATAGACCTACCCCCTCATAAAGGTGAGTCCAGTTGTAATGTAAAGTGTGCATGTGTGTGTGTGTGTGTTCATACATTCAAGCATTTGTCAGTGAAGAATCACATACATAAATGTATGCGGGATTTGCAGTGCATTGATAAGTGCTTGGACAAACAAAAGTTTGCCTGTTATTATGTTAACAGAAAACTGTTTACTGTTGGTGCATTTAATATTAATTGTTAGTGAAATTCTTTGTGATGAGTTCTTCCTTCTAATGTGAATGTTCTCTTGAAGACAAAATACAGTGGCATCAGAATAAAATAAAATTAGTCTTTTTAATTAATTCCTTGCAGTGTTTTTTTTTTTTTTTTTTTTTTTTTTTTTTTTTTAAGATTTGTTAGCTAAGCCTTACAGAAGTACTTTATGAACATACACAGCCTTTGGGTTATACCTTCTAGCTGCTTCCCCCAGCTAAATGTCATTCTTCCTTCAGCTAGTGAGTGTGACATGAATGAGACCAGGAATTTAAAGGAAAATACCTTCTCCTATAGTTTAATTCATCCATTGGGTTGTTTTTCTGCCTACAGTATGGTTCCAGTATTGTGTAGGTATCAGAAACCTACCTGTACTTTATACAACATGAATTTCCTTGCCTTATAATCAAAGGAAGGGAAAGCCCACCCACTTTTTTTTTAAAAAAGCTTAATTCCTCACATATTTTGCAGAGGAATTTGTCTCGGCCTCCATGACATAACACAGACACACAGACATCTGTAGTTTACCCAGTCAGGTACTGCTGAAAATCTTATATGGGCAATTAGTCCTGATGATATAAGGAATTCAGCAGCTGCAATAAAAAAGACAGAGTGGTGTGAACTTGTTTTCCACTGTCTTTATTGCAGATTGGAAGATAACTTTGATTTACAGGTGCTTCCAGTGTAACCATGCCTTTCATAGCAAAACAAAGCATGTAGATCAGTCAAGGGTTCAAAGGCAGTTGTCACCTCTTCTGACAAATTTACAGGGTTCAAAGGCAGTTGTCAGCTCTTCTGACAAATTTACATAAGCAGCACAGTATTAAAATGCTAAGCGTTTAAATGCTTGCTGTTTATACTGCTTTATATATCAAGATGACCTAAATGTAGTATCAAAGATGTCCATGGCATTTAGACAGAGAAAAGTCAGAAAATATTTTTCTTATAATTCTTGTAATTTATCAACACATTTACCATTTTCACACACACACCCCCTCCCCAGGACAGAACTGCCCAAATCAGGACTGCTCTCCAGGAGGTGAGACAGGTGGCAATCCTGTCAGCTAGGTGAAGTGATAATGTTTATAAGGTCTTTTATTCTTTCTTGTAACATCCTTCCAAAAGGTGATGCATATCTGGTGTACTCTTGGCACTGGAAGCAGAACTTTAGCCATCTGCACCTACCGCCAGACATATCAAAAGCTTAGTTAGAGGAACAGGAATGGGTTGTTGCATGCCTCAGTTCACTGAGCCATCAGGAGTGCAGTTTCGTGCAAAAGTACACAGAGTAATTTATAAGTCATAGAGAGCCCAGAGCATAAGTAGTACTTGTGTCATTATCAAGGAATCAGTTTTGCTGAAAAGTGAAAAGAGGAAAAACGCAATGCCATAAGATATCTGTGCTTCAAAAGTTATCCAAAGTTAAGGATTAGCAAGTTGGTAATATTTGGCTTTAGTATTGCAAAACAGTTTAGTAAACAGAAAAAGAACATAACATTAGTTAAAAATGCAACTGATAAAGAATTCCCCACAATGCCCCCCCCCCAAAAAAAAATCTTCCCACTGCAGAGACTGGGAATAGAATTATTTTCCAATCCGTTAATTTTACTGTGTCATCAAGTAGTCAGGTTTGTAGAAGAGTGATTTTCCTGTACTATAACAAATCACTATATGAGCAGAATAACAAGACTGAAAATATAATGATCCAAGACATCCGTGCCTCAGAAAAAAAGTTGAGGAGTAGAAAGTTGGTCATATTTTGTTTTGAAACTTACTTTGTAAAGGGAAACAAGAACATAACAATAGTAATAAAACAAATAATAATAACGTATTTTCTACAATACTCATTGTAAACAAAAAATAGAACTTTTTCCACTGCTGGTACCGGTGAATAGAATTATTCTCAAATCCGTACCTTTCAGCTAGAGCTGTTGCAAGGATCTCTGAGTGCTGTGACAGTTTTGTCACCTCAGAAGTAGTGTAGGGGGAGGGACTGTAGTTTCATCTTGGACTACAAAATGATACTTTGAACAAAAGCCTGCAATTTAGCTACAGTTTCGGTTGCCTCTGTATAACTGCTTAATGTAGTGTAAAACAGTTTCTAGGAAAAAGAAGCAGTCCTGTTACAGAAGGTATATAAGATGAAAGTGACTGACACTAATCCCATTATATGTCAGTAGCATGTGAATACACCACTGCTTCCTTATGTCAAGCATGAGTCATATAAAGCAGACTTAAAATGGAATATGGGAAAGAAAAAAAGATGCAAGAAAAACAAAATCATGTTAATATGTTAAGCCTCATTGGCAGCAATTTGTGAAAAAAAAAAACATTAACATTCTATAAGAAGCACATAGAGTGATTTTGAGGTATTAAAAAGCTCAGAAAACAAAGATAGAGTTGAAGAAATATGTTTTTTGTTGTAATGTAGAGTTTTCCTTTAAGAGAAAGAGTGATTTCTTTTCATAACACACAAAATTCTTCTTGAGAAATATTATTTTTCACACAGCACTCTCTGAGAAAGAATATTTCCATGTGTTACTCTTGAGATCCTCCAGCCCACTTTTTAGACTGTGCCATTTTCTTATAGTACATCTCTTTTTCAAAAAGATGCTACCAGTTTGGATGTTGCAGATACGTTTGCAAATGCACACAAGATACCACATAAAGGAATACAGTGTCAACATATTATGTTTATTATACGTATAAAGAAAAATGTCCATTTTTACTTGTCCAGGGCTCATGATAGCCCAGTGGAACAGTTCTTTCTACTGTTACATCATTAGGATTTCTCCATCTCTCCAAGCATTGTTTACCCTTCTGTAGCATGAATAATATGATTACAGCATCTGTCAACTCCCCCTACTATACCTAACTACCTGGAAACTGGAAACCTAACCTTAGTGGATTTTTGATTTTTTGTCAGAAGAGACTGTAATTGATATATGTATAAAGCATGTTTGGAGATGTAATGATGACTGACTGACAGACAGTTCAGTTAGTTCATAATGGCAATGCATGTTGTTAAAAGCTGTGGAGCTGTTGGATCTTTGCAACAGGCAAGGATTTTTTTCCTCTTAATGTAGAATAAATGTAGTATTTCTTGGGGATATATGTCAGACATCCTATCTGAAGTCATTTAAAGATATTTTAATTAAATGCAACTTTTCAGTCTTTAGTTATCATAGTTGGTTCTGGAAGGAAACTGATCTAAAACATCACTTCCTGTGTGTTTAAATAAACAATACACTAAACTTAATTAATAAATTAAACAATTAATACATTTAAAAATTCAAATGCTTTAAAGTAACAGCACCCGTATAATAAGTTAAGTACCCATTCAGCACAGTTAACACATAAACGGCTTGAATGAGATATTTCAAGTGTCAAAATAACTAGAAAAACTAAACCTAAAAATAAAAGAACCATAAATAATCATGAAAGAATGAAGCCTGTAAAACACAAATAGTGCACAAACTATTTCACGAGCGATGTTAGAAATAACCAAGCTTGTGTATGGATGATGTCAATAAAAATGTAAACTTTGTTGGCGATATATAGATATGTCCAAAGCCAAAAAATTAATTCATTCAAAAAATACATTTACAAAGGACGGAGAATGCATATATACGTGTCGAATGATAAAAAATTGAAATAAAATATTGTGCATTCAATAAATGTTCGTATGTATATATATATATATATAGAGAAACCTCACAGATATAAAATACATATTGAAATGTATATGCATGTAAAAAACGTATTAAATACAATAAGACTAATGTATATGTTTAAAAATATATAATTGTCAATATAAATATAAGTATAAATACAATTATGGATATAAATATGAATATAAATATAAATATTAATATGTAATATAAATATTAAACCAAATGTAAATAAATATAAATATGTATATACATATATGTAATTAATTATATCATGTATACATATATGTAATTAATTATATCAATAAATAAAAAAGTATATAAAAAATACATATATATATATATATATATATATATATAAATATAAATATAAATAAATATATATAAATATATATGAAATTAAATGTATAAAATGTATAAAATATGTATAACCAATGAATATATTAAATATGTCTCGTAACCATTTTTTATAAAAATATATATAAATGTATGTAAATGTAGAGAAATTGTTAAAAATTGGAAATTTTAAAAAACTATTCAAATAAGCAATGAATGAGAAATGTGTAAAATATACCTAATCATCTCTCCAATGATTTTAATTTTAAAACACTACTTATAAAGATATTATTATTCATCCCTGGCCAATTATTGGCATTAAGTCTCAATTGCCATTCTAATTCAAGTTTTTCCAAAAACGGTTGCCATGCCCCCCCCTCTAACATCCATTTTTATAACATCTAAAACAACAAATTTAAAAGAATGTGAGGGGAAAGCATTAATATTTTTTGCCAGAGCATTCAACTCATTACCATCACGTATTGCTCTTATGTGTTCACCAATACGTTCTTTGAGCTTCCTTTCTGTTTTACCAATGTAAAACATAATACAACTAGTACAGTAGTGCTGTTACTTTAAAGCATTTGAATTTTTAAATGTATTAATTGTTTAATTTATTAATTACGTTTAGTGTATTGTTTATTTAAACACACAGGAAGTGATGTTTTAGATCAGTTGGAAAAAGTTTGGCAGGAGCCAAACGAAAGCGCTTACTGGAATATATATTTTTTATACTACGATACTTGTTGTTCATTAAACGTTTCAGTCCTTCCGTGAATTTGGTTTTCTTGAATTATAGTTTAGTCTGTTTTATTTGTTGTTATTTATTTCAGAATTTTAGATTCTAGTCCATGTTGCCCACAGTAACATTCTGATAGGCTGAATACAGCTTGAGTTTCTTTTGTATTTGCTCAGAAATTTTGATTTTTATCAGTTTCATTTCTGGAGGTTAGTTGATATGGACATGGCTGTTTTTTTTTCTTCCTAGGGTTAATGTGCATATTTTTGTGAGGGATTCATGTGTCAAGTGTTCTTATTTTCTGTGATATTGTAAGTAGGCTGAATTCTGGTACCTGTTTAATTATTACATAGTGCTTGACAGCAGACATAGAGTGTTGACTGATGATTGATGATGTTAACAGTAGCTGGGAAAATACTCTGTCAGGAAAGTTTTTTTTATCATATACCGTGTGTGTGTGTGTGTGTGTGTGTGTGTGTGTGTGTGTGTGTGTATGTATATATATATATATATATATATATATATATATATATGTGTATATATATATATATATATATATTACACACACACATATGTAGCTATGTATCTGTGGGTGCATGGATGTGTGTGTTTGTATGTATACATATATATATGTGTGTGTGTGTGTGTGTGTGCGCATCTATAGCTATACTTGTGTGTGTATGTGTGTCTGTGTGTGTGTGTATATATATATATATATATATATATATATATATATATATATATATAGAGAGAGAGAGAGATAGCTGCATATGTATGTGTATATATCTGTATATCTATTTATATGTCTGTATATATATATATATATATATATATATATATATATATATATGTGTGTGTGTGTGTGTGCACATCTATAGCTATACTTGTGTGTGTATGTGTGTTATATATATATATAGAGAGAGAGAGATAGCTGCATATGTATGTGTATATATCTGTATATCTATTTATATGTCTGTATATATATATATATATATATATATATATATATATATATATATATGTGTGTGTGTGTGTGTGTGTGTGTGTATAGCTATAGCTAGATGGTTTTATGTAGTTGACCTTAGGATTGTTTCTCCTTTAGTTATGATATAAATTGTAATCTTTTTTGAGTGTGTCACATTTATAGTGTTACTTTAGTGATGTAGTGAGGATTATGTTTGCTCATTTTTGTTGTATAGTTTAGTTATTTTTAGGTAATTTAATCATATTTCATATAGGTATTTAGAAATGGATCCCTTTTGCCAGTAATCCCATTCCATTTGGCTAGTTACATTTCTGAATTGTGTATTGTTGTTTTTGCTGTTGTTTAAATTTCTTTTTATTTTACATTTGGTGTTTTTCAACACAGACATTCTGTCCTTACAACATAAAAACTCCATTTTAGGTGGTTAATTTATGTAGGTCAGGTTGTTTTGTTTGGATTAGTTGTGCATTTTTATTTGTTCAGTGTATGATTTTTTTCTTTAAGTGCAACTGCAGCTGATGTGCTGATGTTACATATGGAGTGGTCATATATTCACATACACACTCTACAAGATAATGGGCCAGATTCCAAAATAGATGCTCTCAGTGTAAGTGACTTAACTTACTCCAATGTAAGCCTGCCCTGATTCTGTAAGACTTGCTCTCAGTGTATGAGTTACTTCAGTGTAAGGCCTTTCTATAAACAGGCTTGCACTTGGTGCCAGATTCCAGAATACCTGCTCCCAGTATAAGTGACTTTGGAAATCATGCCCTTTATCTGTACTCCATCAGGGTCAATTATCAGTCTACCAGCGTCACAATTAATTTGTCATAAGTCTATCAGCATCATCAGGTTTGAAGAACTCAACTATTTTGAGTTACAGCAACAATATTTGCCACTGTTTACATTTAGGTAAGATTAAACTACCACAAATAAGTGAATTGTAAAACATAATTAATGTGAGCTTTATCCTCACTTCGCCACTAAAATAATAGCATAAACATGACACCATCAAAAAAAGATTAACATTTATATCAGAACTTGCCAAGTTCAGTGTCTGGTGACATAAAGGCTAACACATATATCTTTGTACTTTTTATTTTTTATGCTGAGTAACACTGTTTTCAAAGGTGAATGTTTTGTACAATAGATACTTTTTGTCTGTGAGCAATTTAACAAAGAAAAACAGAAAAAAGTCAAAAGGTAAAGTACTTTAAAACAAAATAAGATAGGCTACCATGATAGTATCAAGTTGTTTTGCTTGTCTTTCTGTTTAACATGATTTAGCATTTCAAGTATATTTATTATTTTACTGATTAGCAAAAAATGAGTTAAAATTCCATTTTACCATATTTCTTAAACATATATGAATATGAATACCTTAAAGCAGAACATGCTATCAAGTTATTTTCAACATAAAAGCTGTTCAGCATGTCACTTGTCGATAAAATGAATACTAATACATTTTCCATGTATTTTTTCTGAAAAACATGCAAAATATTAAAAAATATATATTTTTTTACTTTACACTTGGTATTTTTCAACACATCCATTCTGCCCTTACAAAATAAAATAAAATAAGACCTGATCACCAAAACCTGAAAATAAATTATATAAATAGATTATGAGGGACCTGGTATCAGTTCTCTGTAATATCTTTTAGTTGAGAGTTACATAATGTATTATGTGAATCGCAGCTTCACACACATGGCGAAACTAGAACCCCATTTTTCTGTACATGTTTAGTCAGGAAGAAAAATATAAAGCCTATATGAAATTTAAGGTAATACGTGACGATAATAAGTCTTTATAGTAATTTGGAAATAATTTTTTCTTGCGGTATGAGACCAGTTTAGTTTTGCGTGGTATAATAGTAGATGCCATGGAAGAATTAAGCTCAGAGACTTGAAAATTTGATGCGTAATACCATTGGAAACCCTTTGTAAGGACTAACCAGAGGTCTTGTCTGAAAGTCTAGCACATGAGCATGAAAAGCTGAAGGCAAAAAAACCTACAGCCAGTGTGTAAGAAATTTAGATGTGGCTCATCTTCAGAGTCCACTGCACTCCATTTTGTTGCTCTTGGTTGACCATCTTCTAAATGATGTTGACTGGAGGGGTGCCTTTCAAGGCCCTATATGATCTTTATTGATCGTATGTGAGGTAATATTCCCAGGCTTTGTACCAAGGTTCTTATGTATATTTTGTAGTCGTTATTAATGCTTGCCATCAGGCACTGGCAAATACAGTTTTATTGTCTTTACCTTCTTTGAGAGAGACAAAAATCAGATGCCATGCCAGTGACAGAGTGGAGCTTAAAATATGTTTTCATCTAAACAGCACTGTTAAAAGATTAGTCAGGCATTTTTAAAACATTTTATAAAACGTGTGTAGCCATCATTTCTTGATCTTTATGTTTTTAGTTCTTTTTTATTATTGTTCATCTTTACTTCCTATTTCAAATCCTTTCCTTGTGTTTCTTTTAGTTATTCTCAAACGTGTAGCATACATTACATTTCATTCAGAGTGCATTCAGAGTTAACTTTAAGACTATACTAAATATGCCATGGGCTGTTTACATCAAAATCAAACTTTTTAACATATTCAGAACATATTTCAGTTACTGAAACTTTTTGTTCTGTGTTCTTGCTGCACTGCGTCTTTATTTGGAGGCACAGTTTTAGGAGTTTGTCTGTACAGCTCTCAACTGTCACTAGTTTCCCTCAGGGTTCTCAAACTCTAATAACTTTGAGGGTTGTATGAGGATTAGCACAGTCAGCCGAGGACTACAGTCGCAAAACAAACGAAATGTAGTCCGTGTAGCTGGAAATGTGATGTAATAGCTTCCCTGACGTAGACTTATGCTGGTTTGACAGCTACTTGAGGGAATTGAGAATGTGATTGAAGAAGAGTTGGAGATCCCTACAGCCTGGTTCTTTCTCTTCTACTTGGAAATGTGGATTCTGTGTGTTTGCCTTGTACAAATGTTTAGAATTTGTTTCTTTGCAGCTTACGGTCTTCTCCATAAAATAACACATGCTCTTGTTTTGACTGTATTATGAACGCCTTCAGTTTCAGGATCTGGACTTCCCAAGTTTTTTGTATTTTTGCTCTGTCTACAACCTGTAAATTTAGTATCGTTTTGTAGTTCCTGTCATAGTATTTCTGTTACTGCTGCTTTCTGTCTGCTATTTCCTTTATGGCAATTTTCAGCATCGGGAATGAATGTATTCGAAGCAGATTATCTCACTTTCAGCTTTCTGTTAACTGAGCTTGTGAGAGACTGAGTCCCTGCAGTAGATTATTTCTGTATTGTTGGATTGCAGGACGACAGTCCTCTTAATTTTTCCTGCAGTTCTTTCTCATTTGATTCTTCAATGTTTGGAACATTAATTTTGTCCACTGGACTTAGGATATAGTAGCTTTTTTGTGTGTGTCTGAATTTTTATTCATGCATAAAATCTTGTGAATTCCTGATTTATTAATTCCAGACCACTGTCAGACATGACAATATTAGTTTTCTTCAAATTATTGACTTTACTTTAATCATACCTGCACTTGAGTGTGACATCTTGACTGTTTTGGGGAATTTGTAATAATAATCCAGACATAAGAAATAGATGGCCTCTCAGAATTTGAACAAATGAGCGTCTTCTATACTTCATGGATGATCTGGAACTGAATTTGCTGCCCTCTCTTCCTTTGAATTGCTGTATTATATTATACATAGCACAACTCTACACTATCTGCTCTGGCTGAGTTGAAATTCTTAGCCAAAACATTATATTCCCTGCTACTTGTCTGCACTTTGGTGTTTGTTACCAGATGAGATTCATGTATCCTTTCAAATATTTGTCTTCTCAGTTGTTTCAAAATGTTTATTTTGTCAGCATTGAGTATTAAACCTTGTTGCTGTGGGATGACCACACTCAACTGTTTTTTGGAATAAAACACATTATCTTTTGCCAAGTGGAGGTGTTCTTTTAACTTCTTGAGCCTGTCAAAGCATTTTTGTTGCATCTAGTTCCACTTATAGTCTATGCTTTTTCTTATAATTATAGTTAACTAAGAAATATTAGATGCAGTTTCCAAGGCACTGCATCATTCCTACATACCTCTGTCATTTGGGCTTGACATTTGCACAGTCGCTTATGTGTTTTTTCTGAGTCAAGTTTCAAGGCCTTAAATGTTAGGATATGGTCTATGTATTTCACTTATCACTCTGATTTTACCTTTGCTATTATTCAGTTAGAAGTTATGCTGCATCTGACCCCCATACTAATAGGTCATCATTTATGCTTACAAAACCATTCAGACTTTCACTTACATGAGCAAACAGCTGTTTGAAACATTTCAAGGGTTGTGAAAAGCCAAATGTAAGTCTAAGGCAGTAGTCGGCAACCTGTGGCTTGTGAGCCACATGCTGCTCTTTGACCATATGGCTGCAGCTCTTCTCTACAGTTGTAAACGTCCGTACATTATTCAGTGCTTTCACTTAAAAAAAAATGTTGAATGCTGTAAAAATGCCATACAATTAAAGGAGGCTGCCATGATATTGTACACAGTACAATAACATAATTCAGGAACCCCCAGTTTAGTTTTCCACGCCCATTTTGTTCATGATATCCAATATAGTAGATACTTTGTTCATGCCAGAAATATCAGCTGCCAATGAGGAGGCAGTTTGGTGGGGGCTTTAGTTGGACTACTGGGGCAAGGCAGGTCCACAAAGTGAGACAGTGGGGAAAAATGAGAAGGAAGTCAGTGAGTCTCTATTTTAGACTTTATATTAAATTGCAAACCATAAAAGTGTCTAGAGTTTGGCTTGTGTTTGCTTAGCATTATGACACAGCCTCTAGTCTGGCATTGCATCTGAGGGTCTCTGACTAGGAGAGGGAGGGAGAAAGAATAAGATATAATAGGAATTAAAACGATTGGGTGAGGGTAACAGAACTTGTTTCAGAATGTTTCAGCATCGTCTTGCTGTCAGAGGATAGCATGGATTGTGATGATAAACTAGAGTAGTGATAGTATATTATCGGGGGAAAAATGTATTATGGACATTTTGGTAGTGACTGCTGAGATGCCAAGTAGGCCAGTAACCTGTACTGGTTTCCTAGTAACATCAGTACTGTACTGTTTGTGTGCTGGTAACTTTATACTGTGACAAGAACTTGGCTGATTCAGTATACTGGACTACTGTTGGTACTGTGAAACAGTGCTGTAGTTCCTCCTCTTCCAAAAAGGAGGAACAGCACATGCCTTTTTTTAGCGACAATGGGGTTATGTCTCCTGCAAGTTGCCTCGCATGCCAGACTTCAACCGTACATACTTCTTTCTCAGAGTTGCATTTCATACACAGAGCTAGCTACGGAAGGTATTTATGTGCATTTGATTGAAAATACTTTTAAACTGTTTACAGTGGTTGGTGTTGCATGCTAGGGCATAGTGGTGGTCATGTTGCCATCAGACACCATTTGTACATCAGAAACTGATGACAACAATAAAGCAGTGTGTGTACACTGAAAATGCTTAGAAATTCGTTGTAACTTAAGCACCTAACACCATTTTCTCACCAAGGTGGGTGTTAAGACAACTGATACTGGTCATGCAAATTCAGTCTGTTAGTAATGACAAATGTAAATAAGTCTGTATTTTCTGAGATGCCTATGTGCCATCCAAACCATAGAAACGTTAAGAATGGGTTCATCGATAATATGTCAGTGCCTTCAGTTTTCTAACATTGAAAAGTGATGCATGCATATAGCAATGCCCACCTCCCCATGGAAGAACAAGTATATTTCCACAAATTTCTCAAGTCATACTATGTATGACTTTGATGTGTACGTATCAGACTGTAATGAAACAAAATAATTTATGTACCTCTGTTGATGGAAATCGTTCTTAACTATTTCTTTTGGTTCCTAACCGTTGTGCTTGCATCCAGCAAGGGGGCTGCCATATTTCAAATTTCAAAGAAACGTCCACCAGAACATAACATCCATAAGTTAAAACTAGCATGAAAGCAAAATTTTCTTCTGCACGCTACCCTATCATTTATTTATGTTTGTTTACCAGGGCAGTGCACTGATTAATATTGACCAATGTCAAGCTCAGCCCAGGTGAAATACAAAACATTCCACAAACAAAGCATACAGAAAAAGTAAGTAATAACAGAGTAGTTCAACATAATTGCATAGAAAAACTTACTTAAAGTTTTGTTTTTGTGTTATTGTTGCTCCTTGAAAATCCTGGTCAAACATTTTAGGATAAAATGGCTCTCTTTGCTCCAAAAGGGTTGCTGACACCTGGTCTAAGGGACCTCTCCCTTTCTAAAGACATATTAAATTTGAAGCATTGTTATCTAGTTCGTTCAGAAACCCAAACCCTCAAATGCATCTAGTACTGAAAAAATAGCATTTGGCATTCTTGAAACCAGTGCTTCAAGTGGAAGTAGTTAGTAATGCTGTTTTTTTTTATTCAATCTGTCCATGTTTTGCAGGTAAAAATACATGCAAATTGTGTTTTTCTTCACAACAGTGTCCATACTTTTCATAACTATCTTGTCTCTAATTGCTTCTTAATGACCTCTAAGCTCTGCATTTTTTCCAGTTCATGTTCAGCATCCCTTCTTAGAACTACATGCACTTTTCTGGTAGCATGAACTACTGACACTGCTTCAGGACTTAAAATATTCTTTTTGCAAGCTTCCTAAGCTTGTGGGTAAATCAGCATAGTCATGCAAGATGTCCTTCAAGGATGCATCTGCAGTCCTAACAAATGGGTTGTCCTGTCGTCAGGCAGCCCTTCGGTCGACCGGATTCCAAAGTCTGGGTCTGGCCTCGGCTGGTGTCGCACTTCACCCGACGTCATCTCTGCTGGTCTTCGGGTATAAAGGCATCAGCCGACGCCATTTTCCTCAGTCTTTCTTGCCGCGTGGCGCCCGAAGCAGAAGCTGTTCGCAAGTGCCGGTCGGTCAGATCCAGAGATTACTACTACCGAATACTACTTCAAGACTTCTAAAAGCTAAGTACCCCGTTGGGGACTCTTTCTTGCCTCAGCCGATGTCAGAAAAAGTAAATAACTGTTTAACTTGTGGGAAACAAATACCTCATAAAGATTTCCACTCTTACTGCTTACCTTGTTTAGGCCCAGACCACGACGTAGCAGCCTGTTTAGCCTGTGCTTCCTTCAACCGACGAACGCTTAGGCATCGGTCGGAGTTTGCTGAACAGTTTTCGGCTCAGATTTTGCGTACATTATGCCGTCGGATCCTCCGACTTCTCAAATTGTTAAAAAACGCAAAGAAAAAGACCGACACTCGCGGTCCGCGGTTTCGGCCGAAACCACAGTTAAGCAAACCGCGAGTGTCTCGGTTTCGGCCGAAACCGAGCAAACGGGTCAATCTTCAGCGAATCCATGACTACTACCGAGGCTCCTGCTACCCTAGTTGAATCGGCCTCTGAAGTTTTGCCTACTAATGTGGTTCCTCTAGAATTATCGGACACCATCCCTTTGGATGTCTCTACCCCAGCACGTGGTGCTGCTAGGCCTCCTGCAGCCATGTCTATTAAGGCCTTTGCCAGGGCTAAAGCAGCCAAAACTGCTAAATCAGTGCCTGTTAAGCCCCTCACACAGGCCCAGTTCCAGTTCTCAAATGCTTACACTGGCAGAGGATCTCATCTCTTTAATAAGGGGATCCCAATCTCACCCAGACAGGGCCTCTCAGCCTCCAGAAAAGAGACCTAGAGCAGAGCCCCCAGAGCCAGTGTCCTCAGATGATTCTTCTGATGATTCAGACATTACAGACCATCCAGAGGCTCCTATTTCTACTTATGAAGATTCCGATGCTGAAGAATCTATTCCATCTGCCTCTCCACCAGAGGAATTTTCCTTTGGGGAAACCTTACATGCCATGAGAGAGCAATTCCAATGGCAGGGACAAGATTTCTCAGATTCAAGAAAAAGGCTTAGGACCTTTCTACACTTACCGCAACATAGGCCCTTAGCTATACCTCCAGTTCTGCCTGTTGTGGATGATGCATTTAATGATGTTTGCACTGCTCCTGATACTTTACCTCCAGCCCCTGCCAAACCCGATAGGTTTTACAGGGTACCGGACACTCATCACCACCTATACAAGGCCCCACTTGCAGATCCTGAGACTATCTCCCAGGGGCCTAAGGCAGTAGCCGACTTCAGCAAAAACCCTCTCCTTCTGAAAGGGAATCCAGGTCCTTAGAGAGATGGGGTAAAAGTTTACACCTCTGCTATTCTCTCAGCTAGAGCTTTGAACTGTCAGTTTCATATGATCCAATACCAAGAGTTTATGCTTGATCAGTTAACTAAGAAACTGTCCTCTGATGACTCCTTAGATAAGAAATATGTTTTAGAAATGGTGAATAACATTCAGCAGGTTAGTAACCATTCTTTAAAATGTGGCTATGATGCACTGGAGGCTTCATTTAGATCAGCCATGACTGGCACAGTTATAAGAAGGCATGCATGGTTGAAAGAACAGGTCTTGCCGGATCATGTTAAAGCAAAGCTGTTAGATGCTCCTATGGATAAGGCCAGTCTATTTGGTTCTCCTGCCCAGCAAGTAATGAAGAAAATGGAAGAGAAGGCAAAATCTGTACAAACAGTTAAAGATTTCTTACAGGTTCAGCCCCCAAGGTTTAGCAGGAACTGGCCTTCCAAAAATTGGTCCTTTCCAGACTCCTCTAAATCTCAGAGAGGCAGGAATAGACGTTCCAGAGGCAGAAATCAATCCAGAGGAGGTGCCTACAGAGGACGCCAGTGGCAAGGCAATAACCAGCGAGGCACAGACACAACCACTGCCACTGCAACAGGACAAACGCAGTGACTTGGCTCTGACACCGCATACCAGGGAACAAATAGCAGCACCCTTAGGTGGAAAGTTAGCCTTATTTTCAAAAAATTGGCACTACATCACAAAAGACAAGTGGATTTTGCAGACTATCGACCAAGGCTACAGGTTTCATTTCCACACCTTACCAGTAAAAAGAGGAATGCCAAACCTACCTCCAAATCAGAAAACAGAAGCTCTAAAACAGATAGCTCAATTAACAAAGATGAGAGTTGTGGAAAGAGTACCACCAACAGAACAGGGCAAAGGATTCTACTCCAGACTCTTCCTAGTACCAAGAAAAGAGAAAAGTTGGAGACCTATTCTCGACCTGTCCGACTTAAAAACACATTCTTCATTGTTCCAAAATTCAAAATGCTGACCCTACAGCAACTTCTTCCCATGCTGGGCAAGGAGTGTTGGCTGGTAACTCTAGATCTCAAGGAGGCATACCTGCACGTCCCCATACGACCAAATTGCAGAAGATACCTCAGATTTCTTGCAGGATCAGAGCATTATCAATTCTCAGCATTGCCCTTTGGCTTATCTACTGCGGCCAGAGTATTCACAAAATGCCTGGCATCAGTAATCGCTCATTGCAGGCTACAGGGAATCCAAATTTATCCATACCTGGGCGACTGCCTGATACAAGCGGACAACAAAAGCAAGCTGACAAAAGACTTACAAAGAGTCATTTGCTTACTACAAGCCCTGGGATACACAGTCAATTTAAAAAAGTCAAGACTAATACCATCCCAAACAAAAACATTCTTGGGTGCAGAATTGGACACAGTAAAACAGATGACATTCCTAACTGCAGAAAAACAAGAACAACTCCCTCTTTACTTCTTGGCATTAACAAAGCAGAACAAACTAACAGCAAGGAAAGTACTGCAGGCCTTGGGCTTCATGGCATCATGCATAATCCTGGTCCCCCATGCCAGACTGCATATGAGAAAACTACAGTGGTACCTAAAGAATTTATGGTCTCAACACAGGCACAGCTTAGAAACCAAAATACCACTAATCCCATGCCTGAAACAAGAGTTCCTATGGTGGGCTCAAGCATGCCAGTCAAACCCAGGCTTGCCCTTCCACAACTTTCAAGCAAGCCAAACCATCACAACGGATGCCTCAGACCTAGGTTGGGGGGCCCACATGCTGGACAAATGCATACAAGGATTATGGACCCCAGATCCAACTACACCTGCACATAAATCAAAAAGAAATGCTGGCAGTAAAACTAGCAATCCAGAATTTCAGACCATTCCTCAAAGAAGGCCATTTGATGATAAGGACAGACAACACCACAGTCATGTGGTACATCAACAAACAGGGAGGCACTCATTCATACCCCCTATGCCGAATGACTCTGGACCTATGGAATATGGCTCTGAGCTACAACATTCAGTTACAGGCAATATTTGTACCGGGAAAAGAAAACATCCTAGCAGACATGTTAAGCAGAACTACCTCGGATGCTCACGAATGGATGCTACACCCGGACATCTTCAAGGCCATCACACAGAAATGGGGAATGCCACAAATAGACCTATTCGCATCCCCACTCAATCACCAGCTCAAGAAATTCTGCACAAGGACATACCACCCACTTGCATGGAAGGTGGACTCTCTATCCTTCAGTTGGAAAGGTCTGACAGCATTTCCACCTCTTCCTTTGATGCACAAGGTACTACTGAAAATCAAAGAGGAGCGTCCAAGGATAATTCTGATAGCTCCAAATTGGCCAAGACAACACTGGTATCCATTGCTGAGGAGCATGTCTCGGGGGAGAACGTGGACACTACCCCTGATGCCTTTGATGTTAACTCAGAACAACTACATCATCATGCATCCAAATCTAAAAACTCTGCAACTAACTGCCTGGAACATTACATAACAGCAACTAACCCAGATTTATCCCAAAGGGTTAAAGACATTATCCTGGAGGCCCGCAGACCTTCTACAAGAAGGAACTATGCAGGGAAATGGAAAAGGTTTGTCATTTGGAGCACTGAAAGAGGAAAAGATGTGTCAAAGATAGATATTGCCAACATCCTGGAGTATTTGGCAGAGCTTCTCCATACAGGCCTGTCCTATTCCTCCATCAAGATACATGCATCAGCTATTTCTGCAGAATACAGCTTGATCCCCTGTCTTCTCACATCCTCTACTCAGGCAGTTCCTCAGAGGAATCAAGAATGTAAAACCTCCTAGGAAACCACCATTACCAGCATGGGACTTGAACTTTGTGCTAGAAAAATTGACACTCCCTCCATTCGAACCAGCAGCAACAGCAGATCTTCAACACCTATCCTGGAAAACTGCTTTCCTACTGGCAATTACTTCAGCAAGAAGGGTTTCGGAGCTACAGGCCTTAATGGCAGTACAACCTTTCCTAATCTTCTATCAAGATAGAGTATCCATGAGAACTAATCCTACATTTATGCCTAAGGTGGTATCCAGAGTGTCTCTAAACCAGGCAATCCACCTACCTACCTTTTTTCCCAATCCACAGAACAGGGGGGAAAGACTGCTGCATACCTTGGATGTACATAGACAGTTGCGCTACTACCTGGACAGAACCAAGGGCAATAGAAAAACTGACCAGCTTCTAGTAGCCTATGCAACAGGAAGGGAAGGAAAAGCAATTTCCAAACAGACAATCTCCAAGTGGATAGGAAATTGCATAAGATTCTGTTACTCCTACCATGGAAAGCCAATTCCACAGAACATAAGACCTCACTCTACAAGGGCTACAGCCACTACCACAGCTTTCTTACGAGGAGTGGCTACCAAGGACATTATTGAGGCGGCTACTTGGACCTCCGTTCATACATTTGCCAAGCATTATAACTTACCTCTATACTCTAGATCCCGAGCAGGGTTTGCCACTGCTGTATTGCAAGGGATCCTAACTACACCATAATTCTTCTTCCTCCTCCCTAGTTTGGCTATGGTATTCTACCCATTTGTTAGGACTGCAGATGCATCCTTGAAGGACATAGTACAGTTTTGTACCTACCATAAATGTAGATGTCCGAACAGGATAGCATCTGCAGTCAGGATTACCCACCCTCCTTCCCCTCTGTGGTATTCCTAGGGTATTTACCCTCCTAATAGCTAGCTGGGGGGGGATCTCTTATGGTGTATTTGTTTGTATATATGTACATACATGCTTATTTTTTGTTTGCCTACCTTTTTTTTTGGAAACATTGGCATTTACCCAAAATTTAGTTTTCCAAGAGGGCAACTGGCATCTGGGGCAAGAAACACTGAGGAAAATGGCGTCGGCTGATGCCTTTATACCCGAAGACCAGCAGAGATGACGTCGGGTGAAGTGCGACACCAGCCGAGGCCAGACCCAGACTTTGGAATCCGGCCGACCGAAGGGCTGCCTGACGACAGGACAACCCATTTGTTAGGACTGCAGATGCTATCCTGTTCGGACATCTACATTTATGGTAGGTACAAAACTGTACTGTTTCATTCCTATGGCCTTGCACAGTAAATCTAATACAGATGCAGTCTTTCCTTCTGTAGTGCAAATTCGTTTCACAATTCATTGCATCTCACAACTCAACTGACCATAATATTAGGAAAGTTTACATAAATGCAGTTACTTCCAAAAGGAGTATTTCATATTTTTGTACTTGCTTTTTAGCAATTTATGGTCTTATGGTGTTATCTTATAGCTAGAATAGTGATGAAAACTCAAAATTACATGAAGTGATGATGTGGAGTGTTCATTCATAGGATCATAGGAGGTTACTAGGGTGATGGCCCCAGGGCCCTTACAAGCTTAGCCACGTTCAGCCCATGTTTTCAAGGGTGTCTGGTTCAGGCAGACACTAAAATCAGCAACTATTGTCCCTGTCCAAGAGGGATACAGGTGGAACCCCCAGGGTGAATTTCCAGTTACCCATCCAGTCACCCAAATTACACTTAAATAAGGCCAATGAGGGGCTTTGTTTAACATAAATAGGAAGCTTGTTCCAAAGGTGGAGCAACCTCTGTGAAACAAGTCAGTCCCTCCAGCAAGTTCTGTTGATGTGGCATAACAGGTTAAGGCCCTTTGAGCAAGCGACCCATGTGACTTGCGAATTTACAGCATTTCCATTAAATCTGAGTCGGAAATGCTCTATATGCAAGGCACAGGTTGCCTCTGAGCAATCTGTATGACACAAATTAAAGTGACAATGATGTCAGTCTGTACGCATAAGACAGATTTTTGAAGACCCTGAATTTTCTTTGTAAGGAATCTTTGTGGTCTCTCCAGTTACTGCAGGTGTTTGGAAAAGAACATACCAAAGGGAGCATTATACTCTGTTATTGGCCTGATGAGGGAAGAGTACTGAGGGGGTTATAACCTCTTTTTTTCTTTGGAGGCAATGCCCTCACTTATGAGATGAGCAGTATAAAATGCCCTTTTTACCACTGTGGAGACATGGTGATCAAAGTTGGGGTTGCTGTCAACCTGTGTGCCCAGGTCTCTCACCACTGAATCTGTGCTTGCTGTTGATGTGGTAGTTTGCAGGAACATCAACCTTGCCGAAGGGGGTGATAATGCATTTTTTTGCATTAAGACCATGACTTTGGCACCAGTCATTAGTCTGTGTAAGACCTTCTTGCAGAATGTAGACATCGCTAGGGATTGCAGTGATCGCTCCCAGTTTGTAGTCATCAGCAAACTTTGTCAGCCACAGCCCTTCAGTTTTAGCCTGTACTTCGGAGAAGTGGATTCCAAACAATAGGGATCCCAGAACTGATACCTGTAGAACAGCATTTGTTGTGGGTCTGCTGGAGGAGGTGGAGTCGGCTATTTTGACCATATGAGTTCTATCAGTGAGCCAGTTTGCAACCCACCTGACAGTATATGGGTTGATACCCAGTAGGGTGAGTTTATCAATGATGCCTGAGTGTGGGATTGTGTCAAATGCCTTGGCTAAGTCTAGGTAGGTGGTATACACAAATTTGCCCTCGTCTAGCGCTTTGGTGACTATCTCAAAGAAATCCACCAAGTTCAACAGGTGTGATCTCCCCTTGACAAAGCCAAACTGGGTGAGGGTCGAGAGTTTGTAGATTTCTTGTATCTTTGTTAATAAGGTCCATGATGACTCATTCCATGGCCCTGCAGATAAGGTTGGTCAGGCTAATGGGTCTGTAGTTCAGGGGATCCGTGGATGCACCCCCTTTGAGTAAAGGGATGTTGGTACCGGTTTTCCATTCCACTGGGACGAAGCCAATGCTTAGGCTGTGATTGAAAAGCATGCTCAATGGTGATGCCAATTCCTGTTTTAACCCATGTAGAAGACAGCCTAGGATGTGTCCCTTAGAGGCTGTTGTTTTTGGCCTTGGAGAGGGCATTTAAGACCTCCTCCTCGGAGATACTAGGTGGGGGACAGATGTTAGGGATGCTTGGTGTATATGTGGTGGGGACGGGAGTGACGTTTTCACTGAACCTGTCAGCCAGCAGGTTTGCTATATCCACAGGTTCTATTTATTTAGTACCATTAACTACGAGTTCAGTGCAAATCTGGACCTTACCTTTGAGGTTACGGATGTAACTAAAGTACGCCTTGTGATTATCCTTAGCTTGGGAAGCTAATTTGTATTCATAGTTAGCTTTAGAGGACTTCACTAGGAGTCTTATTTGCTTGTTTAATTTGGGGACAGTGTGTTTCCAGTTTTGAGACCGTTCCTTCCTACTCTTAGACAGCAATTTCTTCCTCCTAACATATAGCCAATTAATGGCAGTTGTCCACCAGGCAGATTTGTTTTTCCTTGCAGATCTTGCTTTGATTCTACCAGGTATGGCAGAGTCAATACAGTTGTACAGATGCTTGTATAAAGCGTTCATGTATAACTCAGCATAGGTGTCTGTTCCATCAGTGGGGGGAAGGAGCTGTGAAGCTATTTATGCTGCCAAATAAGAACTTATAATTGGCCTTTGAGAAGTTTTTTAGTCTAGTTGGTAAGGTGGGGGGGGGTCTTGTGTTATAGTTACTTATAACGAGACTTGATTTGTGGTCAGATGTCATCAGGGATGGCCACACACTTGGGGGGTAGTGCAGTGGTCCCCAGTGTTGATGAGCACCAGGTCCAGGATGTTTGAGCCCCTTGTGGGTATGTCAACCAGGTGGGCCAGGGCACTGGAGTTAATGAAGTCCAGGAACCTTTGGGCAGGTGAGTTAGAACACGTACAATATAACCAGTGTATGGACGGGTAATTAAAGTCACCCAAAACCAGGGTGTTTGGTTGTATCTTGATTGACTCAAGTAGATCCAAGTAGGCTGAGTGGATGTCCTGATTCATGGAAAGGGTCCTATAGCTGGCTGTGACCTGAAGAGGGGTCTTACCTACAGTTAATTTCACATAAAGTAATTCAAGGGAATTGTGCTGTTTAACTAATCTAGATGTGTATTTATCTTTAAATGAATGTGGAAACACCACCTGCTTTAGTTCTCATACCTTTAGTTTGTGATCTGAATGTGCGAAAGGAAATGTAACCTGGTATAGCTGAGGTGCTCTCTGCAGCCTTAAATCAGGTCTCAGTGACTGCACAAATGTCAGCGTCTTCCAGGGTGAGGACTGCTTCCAGTGAGTGCAGTTTCTGATTTAGACTCCTAGCATTTAGCAGCATAGCCTTGAGGTTGTTTTTAGAGGGTATTTTTACGTTGGGAATTTTGTTCTTGTGACATTGCCTAAAAAAGGCACTGTGGGGATGGCAAGAGCATTAGCCAGTAATCGAAATACCAGGAGTGACAGATGAAGACCATCTCTGGCAAAGCATCTAGGTCTGCCGACCATGTCATTCCAGGCTGACAGATACTGGATCTGCATTGAATGACATCAGAAACTAACCCAATTGCTGAAGTCAATCATTTTTTGTTTGTATTGAAGTATCATCCTAGACGAATGTAAAATGCTGCTTAAGGCTAGGGACATACCTGCCTGAGACACAATCATAAAGCTAAGTCATCTCTCACTTTATATAGTCTAGTGAGGTATGTCTCAAGTTGTTCACACCAACATGGACTATGATGGAGTCGTAACAGTGCCTGCTGTTGAGAGACTTGAGTGCGTGTATGATGTGGTGGATACTGGCACCTGACACACGGCTGACCATGACCTTTAACCAGCATGGTGAGAGGGACATCTGTGTGTTTCACAATTGAGTCACCTGTGACTAAGATTTTTTTTTTGTGCGTGTTATGCCTTAGAGGCTTGACAGGTGAGACACTGGTGTGTGATATATTATGTGTACCATGTCCTGCAGATCTAGTCTATGCTACAGGAATCAAAGTGCAGCAATTTAAAAAAAGTTAAAATAAGCAGTAATATGGTAAAAAATGCAGTTCAAAACTGTAATATATACAGTGAACAATTCTACTTACGTTTTGTAGAGATCAGCAGATGACTTGGATTTGCTTATGTAGCAAATGAGTCCAAACTGATGTAAACAAATTCACAAATAAAAAAGCTCAAAATTGAGCCCTGTTCCAGCAGCCTTCAATTAGATGAGTCCTATAGTGTTTCCATCTCTGCCAGGGGGAATAGGGCAGTGCATGTGTGACATATGCCACCATAGTTAGCTGAAGTTTTGTAAGTGGTTTTGTGTCGTTTGATTGTCTCACTGACTTGTATAGATGCTTGTGTTAAAAATACATCAACAATATTATTATAACTGATTATATGTTTATGTTTAAACAAAGAATTCTGGAAGGAAAGAGTGGAAGATTTCTGAGGTTATTCTGTAGCTTTCAGATACTGCAGCTGATCTTAACAAAGCTCTGAGTGTGTATTGTACCAGAGTCAGGTGATCAAATATGATGTTGTTCCATAACCAGCACTTTGAGGATGGAACTCTCACAGCAGTTTGTTTTGTTTTGTTTGGAATCTGATATAAAGATCTATGACAGTTATCACAGTCAGTTAGTTCAACTTAGTTAGAAGCTCATCACCTTGCCTTGTAGAAGTAAGCATCTCAGCATCTAATCTTGCCTTGCTGTATTAATTAAGTTAGCTAGAGAACAGTTATTCTTTAGACAGTCAGGAAATACAGTGAGATTAGTTAAGTATTTTTTTTCTACATCTGTTTGAATCTGTCCAACTATATTATTTTTATTTCTCTTGTGATTGAAACTCTGGTGTTTATTGTACTTGGGTATTTAGTATTCTCATGATTTTCTATTTTATTATTTATCATTACATATTTTTATACCTTTCATTATGACTGGTCTTTTCAAGAATACTTTTAATGTCTTGAGAGTGCTTATTTTTATTTTAGTGGCTATATGGCCACTCTTAAAAGCCTTGTTGCTTTGGTTACACTCTACCATTTATATTAATACTGATTTTACTCAATGTAATTGGATACCCTTGTAAAAGCGTGAGACTGGTTGACTGGTGGCAGCGTGATTACCTTATAGTCTGGGCAGAAAGGGTACAGCTAATAAATCTGTATCAGCCTTTCCTGGGAGTGTGTGTGTGTGTGTGTGTGTGTGTGTGTGTGTGTGTGTGTGTGTGTGTGTGTGAGAGAGAGAGAAAATCAAATACGAGGTGTGAGTGTGTCAGCTACTTGGAACTGGGACACAGTACTCCAAAGTGAGTTTTCTTTGGGATCTGGAGAGACAGAGTCTCCAGTCCCAAGTTTGGAGCATGTTCCCTGTGTGCTCTTGGGGGAAATTTTGCTTGATGCAGAGAACTGCATCTGAAAATACTGTGTAAATCCATTTCTGTTTTTAGTGACAGTCTCTCACTGGTGAGGATTGAGTCTCCTTGATTATTGGCCCGTGGTAGAGAGGCTGTCACACACTCATTAATTCTCACCATTTCTTTCCAGCAGTTTGCATTGTAGTCCTTTTCTTTGCATTTTTAGACTTTACAGTATGTCATCTTTTCCATTCTGCAGTACCCAACAAGTACCTTATTTTGTTATTTCAGTTGAACAACATGCTCATTCATTTGAACACAAGACAGTGATTATGTTTATAGATACTCTTGCAGTATCCTTTAATTAAAATGGTTCAGGCACTCTGGTCTCCATCTTCTTTCCTTACATGTCTTTTTCTTATAATTTGCTTTTGCAATAAATCTTGCCTTTATTTTTCATTTTTGCCTTGTTGTTTACTCACATTGTTGTTTTACATGTACCTTCATCAGTTCTTGCTTTTCACTGTGTTCTATTTAATTTAACTGCACGCATCCACAGCTTTTGATAAGGTTGAGTCTGTTTCTTTTAACAGCTTGTCATTTGTTCCTTTGTCCCTTCATTTCTTATGCCACATATTATTCTATCTGTTGTTAAGAAATCATGCAGCTCAACAAATTCACAGTTGGCCATGTTCTTCAGCTTTGTAATTTAAACTTAAGTCTGTGCTCTTGTGAAGAACAGATGTCTAATATGTGGTAAATTTGTTCTAGGCTGACAGTAGCCATAAACGTTTTCTGTAAGTACTGCTATTTTATCATTCTCCCCTTTGAGAAAAGTAAAAAGAGTTAAATACCTTTTCGGCTTCTTCCCCAACATCACTCAACACTCAAGGATGAGGCAGTGTATCTTTTCAAACTTTTAAATTAATGTACTTACAGTGAGGACTGAATTGAATTTCTAGATCCAGAACATTCATTTTTTTGCCGACCTTCCTTCATTAGAAAAAAATTCCAGGAGGGTACGGTTCAGCCATATTTCCACTGTGAACTGTATTTTCATAGTTCCAAACACAGAATCTTAAAAGCAAATGTATTTCTTTATTTCTGATTAGGTATTTTGTTAACCTGGCAGACATTTCACCATTTTGACACCATATTATATCAAGGAATTTAAATAGCACACACAGCTGATATGCTGTAACCTACACTTTGGTCTGTATTCAAACAGAGAGCTCGCAAGACAAACGTTGAACTTCATGACATGGAAATCCCTGTAACTAGCTCATTAGCTTTGTCTTATGTGCCTCATATTTTACAGCTGCCAAGAATAAATGATTCTGTTCCTTCACTTATGCTTTTGGCTATGACCCACTTTTCAAAGACTCCTTTCAAGGATGATGTAATGTTTTAATGGGCTTAAAGGCTTTAGACAGTTATATTCTTTAGTCCTATACCCATCAGCTTGGAACTTTTGTATTTGAATATGTACTGATCATTCACATTTTTGTTGAAAGTTTCCAGTTATTTGGAGCATGTACTAACCTACCAGACGTAGTTGATCAGAAAGTCTAAGAAGGAGAAGACAAAAGGTTGTTCAGCTGTCCAGGAGTTTGCCAGTGAGTCCTGTGTACTTCATGTAAGATGTCCTTAGTGACCTATCAAGTTATAATTCCACAGATGCTCCAAGTAGAACAGCAGCCACAAGGGAATGGCAAGTAATATAAATAGATGCTGTTTTCCAGTTTTGTAGATTACTTTAAGGGGAAGTGCCAGGGGAACTTAATTTTACTGCATTTATTGTGTCTGGAGCATAGCTGAAGAAAACACTTCATCTTCTGGTGGCAACTAATATGTATCTCCTCGATGCAGTGAATGTTCTTGAAATTTCTTGACACAGTGCCATTTGTTGTCTAGAAATCCTTGATGGCATCCCAGGTAATAGAATGTGTGCATATTATGAGCCAATCCCACCAGCCTTTGGTCCGCTCCCCAACTGACATCTGGATGGGTAGTTTCCCTTCATCCACAAGCTTGTGCAGATGTTATAAGGCAAGCAGAATATTGAAAGTAGCATCAAAAAAAGCATTTCCAGTTTCTACTAGCATGACCCCACTTCACCACCTCCTCCCAAGAACATAAGTAGAAGTAAATCTCTGAGGTCGTAGGACAGAAGAGCCAACCATCTGGTCCCATGATGATTTCAGAGAAATGTTTTTAATTATTAATTATATTTAATGCCTAGGTAGACTAGATATCTGATATCTTATTTTGACTTCATGAATTACACAGCCAGTCATGTTGGGGCATGTTGAAGAGATAGCCACCCTGACGCAAGGTATCAGGAGGTGCATTCATATGGTAGAGCAGTATAAGTATTCAGAAATGAATGCCGATGTTGCATACAGTTTACCTTTTTTTCTCTTCAACTCAGAGAAAGGACCTTGTAGTTGTAATTATTTTTTGCTCTTAACCTAGAGTTGAGGTGTGCCAGAATGGGGAACTGCATCAGGCACAAAGTAAGCTGGCGGCTGTGGTACTATTTGTCAAAATTCTGGCAGCCTTCAATTGCCAGTTATGTAATGTAGCAACAGCATGATACAAGGGTTTTGAAGCCATATCTGCAGTGGTGTTTGCTTTCATACAGGGCATTTGTTGTAGTTCAAGCCATTTTCTTTTATTTGTTGCTATACTGAAAGACTTTTTGATTGATAATGCACCAGATATTTTTTATCAACTGATGCAAGTCATATTTGCATCTGCATTTCTTCCCAAGACTGTAAAGTCATTGTAAAAGTGGTAGGATGGATGGCACACTATACAATCCCCAAGGCTGTAGCACAGTTTCAGTATGCGTTGAAAATTCTTTCTTGCTTGTCTCTTTAGACCTAAACTAACATGTAGTGTGATTTTTTTTTTCCCAAGGTACTTTTCAGACTTCCTGTGGGTGGGGGTGCTACATTCTACTTAGCTGACTTTGCCTTTTGGGATTTAAAAGTTTTTCCTGATTTTAGATATGATAGCTGTTTCAGAAACAGTGTCAGTCTACTGGAATTTTTTAAGTAGGAAGGAAGGATAAAATATGGAACCCAAGTACTGAGTCTGGCAGGAAAATGTAGGAGGAAGTTATAACACATTGAGCCATGCCCATCCCTGGGTGTCCGGTCTGAGAATACAGCACTAAACTAGACAACACACGTGTAACAAGACTGCAGTTTCCTATATAGTCTTAATGCATATCACTGTGTGCTGCATGTTAAATTGTTAATTGTGCATGTCTGAGCTTCATGCTTCCTGTGAAAACTTTTAAGATATCCCTGCAGAGACTTTTCAACTTTCTTCTGCTTTCTGATGCCAGTCATCATCTGGCCTTTTTATTTTATTTTTCCTGTCAATTAGATAGGTCTCTACCCATGGGAGGTTATTACATTTTGTCATTCTGCTTATATGAGAATGTCATTTGGGGCACACCCCCCAATAAAAGCAGTTTTACTGCACAACATTGTAATTTCTTCTTATCTGTTCAGTTTGATTGGCCACTTCAGCTTTTTTTCCAGTTGCTGAGTGTTAACTTTTTTTTTTAAAAAGCAATATAAATACTTTATTAATACCACACTTTCATTTTTATTTATTTATTTTATTTATTTATTTATTTAAGTTTGTTGACCGGGAGTGTCCGACTGGACGTGGGTCCATTTTCAGCAGAGGCCCGGGGAGAAAAGCTCCACAGTAAAATAAACAGACAGTAGTTACATTGGATTACATAGTGATTAACAATTTAACATAGAAATTACTTACAACATATTTACAGATGAAGAACATAGTACATCAGTAGACAACTAGAATCTTTATCTGTGAAGTACATAACAGGCATTAACAAATGTAACAATGAGAAGTTCCTGCTGTATAATAAGTACTAGGCTTATGAGCATCTGATCTTGCTATCATCAAGGTAGTTAGTGGAGGTGAAAGAAAGGTAGTAGTTGGATGGGGTGGATGATATTAGAGTGGGAGTTGCAAGGGCATAGCCAGCATGTTTTAGGTGCTTTTAATAAAGTTTTGAAGTTGGTGTATGATGGTGGAGGTAATTGTGGGTGGGAGTGAGTTCCATAATTTGGCTATGGCAAGAGAATAGTGCTTCACCAGCAGAGTTATTGGCTTTAGTGATCTGCAAGTGATTTTTGTTGCTGGATCTTAGTGGTCTGGAGGTGCGATAGGGTTGGAGTAGATTCTGGAGGGATGGGACATTTAGTGGATGGTTTGCTAGTTTGTGGGTGAGTGAGAGTTGATACCACTGAAGGAGGTGAGGGAGTTCAAGCCAGCCCAGTTCAGCAAGTGAGAGACAGTGGTGACTACGGTAGGATGCCCCTGTGGCGAATTTTGCGATTTTGTTGTAGCAGGTCTCTAGCTTGTTTAGATCACATTGCCTTAGGTTGGCATATACTGGAGAGGCATAAAGTAGGGTGGAGATAAGGTGGGAATTTGCTATTGAAATCTTTGCTGCTTTGGTGAGAAATTGTTTATTTCTGTATAATGCTCCTAGTTTTTTTGGACTTTTTATGGTCATGGATATGTGAATGTCAAATTTTAGTTTGTCTATTTCCACTCCTAGCAATTTGGTGTGTTCAGTTGGGTATATAGTGGTGTTGTCTTTTGCTGTGATGTTAAAGTGAGAGTTGTTTTGAGTATGTTTGGTGGGTTGGAAGATGAGTAGTTTAGTTTTGTTTGGGTTGAGTATTAATTGGGCATCGGATAACCATGTTTCAACAGAGGAAAAGGCTTCCTGTGTGACTTTTTGCAGTTTGGGTAGGGACTGGGCTGAGCAGATGATGGTAGAGTCATCTGCGTATTGGATGAGTGTGCCATGTTTGGTGGCAGAGGCTAGATTATTGGTGTAAACAGAGAAAAGTAGGGGTCCAAGGATGGATCCTTGGGGAACCCCTATGGAGACAGGCAGTTGGGGAGATATGTCATTCTGCCATACAACGGATTGTTGGCGGTCAGATAGGTAACTCTGAAACCAGTTGGTGACTGATTGTGAGAAGGATAGGTTATTGAGGACAGAGATAAGTTGTTTGTGTGGGACCATGTCAAATGCTTTAGATAGGTCTAGGAAAGCAGCAGAGGAGAGATAGCCATTGTTTTTATGCTGAAGGATAGTGTTTGTAAAGGAGAGTAAGGCAGTGGTGGTGCTATGGTTTGGTCGGAAACCATGCTGAGTACTGGAAAGGAGGTTGTTAGTAAGGAGGTAGTGTGAGACCTGAGAGTGTATGCATCTCTCTAGTATTTTGGAGAGTGGAGAGAGAATAGCTATGGGGCAGTAATTGGTTAGTTCTGTGGAGGGTCCGCCTTTGTGGAGGGAATTATATGTGAGACTTTCCACAATGTGGGAACGTAACTTTCTGACAGAGATCGGTTAATCAAGATGGATACTGGGTAGGCCAGAGCATCAGCTGCAATTTGTAGGTATTCACTTGGGAGGTTGTCTGCTGCTAATTTGGTGAGTTTAAGTTTAGTTAAGAGTTTTTTTATGTTGGAGGTAGGTACAGGAGAAAAGCAGAAGGCAGTGGGGAGATTACTAGTTGGAGGTGTGGGTTGGAGGGGAGGGGGGTTGTGTTGTTTAGCTAGTGATAGTATGGTTTGGGTGAAGTGTGTGTTGAATGAGGTAGCAATATTTTCTGAGGAGTGAGGGATGTTAGGAGGAGGGGTACTGACTTTACCTGGGTGGAGGATGCAGTTTATGGAGGACCAGAATTGTTTGGGGCTGTGTTGTGAGGAGTCTAGGGCAGACTGGTAGTATTGGAATTTGTCCCGATTTATAAGCTTTTTGACTCTATTGCGTAGTTCTAGGAATTTCTGTCTAGCTGCGGGGGTTTTGGTTTTGCGCCAGTGCTCCGAGGCTTTATCCCTGGTTTTCAGTTCTGACTTAGTGGTTTTCTGTAGCCATGGGGAGGGTTGTGCTTTGGTTCTTTTTTTTTATTTTTACATATTGTGCAATGCCCATGCTTGTTTCAGTTAAAATGTTGACACATTGATTGCTGATACAGCTATTTTAGTCACAAATGTATACAGTTTTAATAAACTAGCATCATGTTAGACAATCAGTGCTTCCCTTAGCAGTCAATAATTTGCCACTGTTAAACATGTTAATCCAAATATCACAATCCACTGTTCTATATAGTCTTTGTCTCAAGACTGATTTAGCATTAAGTGCAGAAAATATTATTTTTTACATTGCCATTTAAACAAGAACAATTAAAACACACAAATTAGCTATTAGTGTAATGTGAGATCAGGAATTAACTAGTGAACGCTTTTTTAATTCTCTGTATTACAGATGTTAACAACAGGACCAGTAACGTCACACCTTGTACTGCAGTTGGCTTTATTAAATAGATGTACATCTTAAGTACTTTACTTTGTGTCAGTGTCCTGTTTGTGCTTAGTTTCTATTACATATTGCCATATAGTTCATTTTTTATATGGAATCCTGTTTCTGATATCTAATAATTCTCAGTTCCATAGTTTATTCTCTGTAATCATCATTCTCACTTCTCTTATTTGTGGTTTGACTTTGGTTTTCCATGTTCTACTTACAGCTGTTTTAGGCAGTATCCACACTAAATATACCAATGCTTTCATCTCTTTAGTGTGTGTTATTTTACATCAACTCAACAATAACATGTCGGCTGATGTTAAATTATCTTCTGAGTATTCAACTTTAATTTCCAGTTTGGTAATATATAGCATTATGTTGTCCACAAAATGGCCTGTTTATTTGTTAAGTATTTCTTAGTGTTATATCTTTTTTATTGGGGGAATAGCTAGTGTAATGCCTGTTGATTATTTTTATAGGCTAGTGCCGTTTTTTTAACACTTTGGGTAGGTATACATCAGGGAACTAAGTAACCAGTAAAGACGTTTTCACCAAGACTCTGTATGACTTTGGTTAGCTATAAATGTTAGCATTATGCTAAATTTAACAGAGTTACTCATAAAGTACTAAAAGGCTTGACATTTTTAAAGAAACTGTTACGAAAGTTAGGGAAAAGAAACATTTGAAAGTAGTATTAAAATCAGGATATGTCTAAAGAAATGGTTCATCTAAGATGTTTGAAAAGCCTAATAACATAAATAAAATGCTGTGAAAAAAGTATAGGATAAAGAAGAGGTTAAGTTTAGTAAGACTTCTTCAAGCAACATGTTCAACCAACATTTTCTCTCTTTTAAAGACATAGTAACATACAAGACCATCTAACAGTATGACTACAGATAACATGCCGTACAACTTAAATAATAATAATTTGACTATTTAGTATCCCTAACTCATATGGAAATATATAAAAATATATATAAAATGTTGCAAGATAAATATTAATATTAATTATTGTTCGTCACACTATAAATTGCTTGATCAGTGAATGGTTTAGTTCTGAAGAGGTCTGTATTGTATAACTGAGACGAAAGTGCTTAACTGTTTTTTTTGGAAATAAAACAACTTTTGGTTTTACAAGTCACTGGTACAGTTCTTTGAGAGGTATGGAGCTTATGGTGTGATCCACTCAGGGGTCTTTATGTTTTTTCATGATAAAAAAAAGGCTAAGAAGCATTCCCTGGACCCTTCAGGTTCTTCTGCTCTGAGTTCAGAATCGCCTCTAAAAATCTCAGAACCCTTGGATTCAGTCGAAGATGAAATCCTCCCATCTGACTACTTCAGATTCAAAAATTATGATGAGAACTTTGGATCTGACCCCCTCTGATCCGAAAGAGCACAAGGATAAGTCACCTCGGATACGATCTCCCCCGAACCTAGGTATGGTATCTTTCTGTCTCCCATCTTCTTTTCTGGAAATGCATAACCATTCTAGGGTTTTGTCAATAGCTTCTTGTTCTCATTCGTACAGAAGTCTGACTGAAGCAGATGTGGACAGGTTTATGAGGAAATTTCTCTCAATGCAAATTCAAATTGGGGTTCTCCCAGCTCCTAGACCATCGGGTTTGGAGACCTTTGTGAGTACTGCCCCATCTAGTTTGTCTCCTTTTCCAATATGACCTTTGGTTTCTGAGCAGTTGGCTTTGAAAATCCCAGATCCATCCATACCAGTCCAAAGATCATTGTATCTTCTATGCCGATACTGACTCTTAAGTGGGCTGGCTTCAGGCATGTCAGAACCACATGACTCTCGGAGCCATAACATTATCACCGGATTTAAGACAACTCTGCTCGCACCCCTACTTTGAGTAGTTTGCCTTTGGGGCCGGAAGGAGTCGACGGTCCGGAAGCATGTCTTCTCGGAGTCATTTGTCTCTTTCCCTGTGAAGCATTCTGGTTTCAAAGTAGTGGCAAGAGTTTTCTCTGCTCCAAGAGAAAGGACGTATCCACCCTCCTAGGCTCCTACTTTACAGACCCAGTTGTCTTTGTGTCTTGAACCTCAGCGTCCTGCACCACAGGGACAGCCAGGGCAGAATCTCTAGGATACCCAGCAGGGCATATTGATATCTTCCGATACCTCTCCGGAACATTTCGCTGAAGAAATCCCTAGGAAGAGAAAGTGCAAAAAGAGGTACTTAGACTCTCCTCAAGAGTCTGTCATGGAGGATACTGATTTCGATGAGGGGGAAGGGTCCCCAAGATCACCACCTGATGAATTCTCCTTTGGAGGCATACTAGAGATCCTCAAACAAAAAGGTGGTTGGTCTAAAGACAACCCTTCCCAAGAAGAATCCGTATTCTTGGAAGCCTTTAGGGCTGGCTCATCTACCTCCTGGGTGACTTCTCCCACCGATGTCCTCAATGAGTTGATCTCTCAACATGTGTGGAAGGAACCGGATTCCATTGAGTCAATCCCCATGAGACCAAACATGATGTTTATCGTGCATACAGCTGCAGTAATCACAGATGGGTTTTCTGCCGTCAGGCGGGTCCTCGGTCGGCCGAATTCCAAACTCTAGGTCCGGCGTCGGTTGTTGTCGCTTTCTTTCCTGACGTCAGAGCGACAGGGGTATATAAGACACAGCCGACGCCATTTTCTTCAGTCTTTTTTGCCGTGCGGTGCCCGAAGCAGAAGCAGTTCGCAAGTGCCGGTCGGCCAGCTCCTGAAATTACGAAAATTTGGAAACCGAAGTCTTCTTTAAAGCTAAGTACCCGTTGAAACTTTTCTTGCCTCAGACCGATGTCAGACAAAGTTAACAATTGTATTTCTTGTGGGAAGCAAATACTACATAAGGATTTCCATTCCCTCTGCATACCTTGTTTAGGCCCAGACCACGACGTCTCGGGCTGTCGCTTTTGCGCTACTTTCAATAAACGCACTATTAAGCGTCGGGCGGAGTTCGCCCAGCACTTTTTTGGTAAAGCTTTTGATTATAAAATGTCATCGGAGACTCTGACTACCGTTTTGTCCAAAAAAACGCAAGGACAAAGACCGACACGCGAGGTCCGCGGTCTCCACCGACACCATGCCAAAACAGGCTACACGTGGTCCGGTTCTCAGCGAGGCGCCTACGCAGCCCCTGACTACCGACGACACTTTTGGCGGTGTCTTCTGTAACCGAGACCGCAGGTGCCTCGGCCCATACCCAGACTACAACCACCGAAGCCACTGTGAGTGTTGAGCCTCCTAATGTGGACAGATCCACTTCCACACATGGTGTCTTTAGACCCTCATCTTCCTTTTCCATAAAGGCCTTTACTAAGTCCAAATCAGCCATGCATCCCAAAAGGTCTGGTGCACAGGGCCCATCTCCAGGCCCCATGCCTAAAAAGCAGATGCTAAAAATGGCTGAGGATTTAATTTCTCTTATCAGGGGTTCCCAACCCCCTCCAGACAAGA
The DNA here is from genome assembly GCF_019279795.1 of Protopterus annectens. NCBI lineage: Eukaryota > Metazoa > Chordata > Ceratodontiformes > Protopteridae > Protopterus > Protopterus annectens. The sequence goes on along the minus strand of NC_056736.1, from coordinate 293,608,500 downwards.
GACCCAGAGTGGAGGAAGATTCTCCCTCTTCTGACCAGGGCTCCATTATTTCAGAACATTCTGATGAAGAGGAACACTCATACTCCCCTTTTGAAGATTCTGATGCAGAGCAGTCCATTCCTTCTGTATCTCCCCCAGAGGATTTTTCTTTTGGGGAAACCTTGCATACCTTGAGGGAACACTTCCATTGGGAAGGCCAAGATTTTTCTGATTCCAAGAAAAGACTTGGGGAATTTCTTTTGCTACCTCAGCACAGACCTCTGGCGATACCTCCTGTCTTGGACATACTTGATGATGTTTACTCGGAGGCTTGCCTTAATCCGGATTCCCTGCCTCCTGCCCCAGTCAAACCTGATAGGTACTACAGAGTTCCTAACTCTCACCAATTTCTTTACAAAAGCCATAATGCTGACCCTGAAACCATTTCTCAAGGGCCCAAGGGAATGAAGGCCTCTACTGCTAAGAATCCACTACCTTCCGAAAGAGAGTCTAGATCCTTAGAAAGGTGGGGAAAAAAGGTATATACCTCGGCCACCCTAGCCATGAGGGCCTTAAATTGTCAGTTCCATATGCTTAAATATCAGCAGTTTCTGTTATCACAATTAAGAAATAAAATGTCACAACCTGAACAACCAGATTTGAAGGAGTTGCAGGATATGATGCATAGTGCAGAACAAGTGGGTAAACACACCTTACAATGTGGCTATGATGCCCTAGAGGCCTCAAGTAGAGCTGCTGTTACAGGATCAGTCATTCGTAGACATGCCTGGCTTAGGGAACAAACCTTGCCTGATCATGTTAAAGCTAAACTACTAGATGCTCCTTTACAAAAGGATGTACTATTTGGTACTAATGCTGAGGAGATACTACGTAAAATGGAAGAAAAAGCAAAATCTATGCAAACTGTCAAAGCTTTTCTACAGGTTCAACCACCACGTTTTTGCAGAAATTGGCCTTCAAAAAACTGGTCCTTTCCAGCCACGGACAAGCCCCAAAAAGGCAGATACAGGCGCACAAGGGGCAGAGGACAATCTCAAGGATCATATAGAGGCAGACAATGGCAAACTCCTGCACCAAGAGGTGGCGAAGACAGTGCACAACAATACAGGAAACAAACCCAATGACTTCCCCCTTTTCATGCCAAGCAAGTCTCAACTGGCAGCACCCTTGGGAGGAAAGCTGGCATTATTTACAAGAAATTGGCATATTATCACAACAGACAAATGGATCCTGGACATTATAAACAGTGGCTACAGATTTCATTTTCACACTCTTCCAAAAATGAGAGGCATACCAGACCTGCCACACAATCAAAGGGCAGAGGCTCAAATACAAATTTCAAAGCTCATGGACATGAAAGCTATTCAAGAGGTACCTACTTACGAACAAGGTCAAGGTTTTTATTCCAGACTATTTCTGGTACCAAGGAAAGGAACCGACTGGAGACCCATTTTGGACTTATCCATCCTAAACACATTTCTACTCATACCAAAATTCAAGATGCTCACATTACAGCAGCTTCTTCCCATGCTGGGCAAGGAGTTTTGGCTGGTAACATTGGACCTCAAGGAGGCATATCTGCATGTCCCAATCAGACAAAGCTGCAGAAGATACCTCAGATTTCTTGCAGGTTCAATCCACTATCAATTCTCTGCATTGCCCTTTGGCTTATCTACTGCACCCAGAGTATTCACGAAATGCCTGGCATCAGTAATTGCCTACTGCAGACTTCAAGGGATACAAATTTACCCTTATTTGGACGACTGCCTGATCCAAGCGGACAGCAAACACATACTTCTGGAACATTTGGCTTGTGTAACACGGTTATTGAATTCTCTGGGATACACAGTCAACAAAGAGAAATCCAGGCTAACACCATCTCAGAAAATAACTTTCCTGGGTGCCAACTTGGACACAAACACCCAGATGGCCTATCTTACGCCAGAAAAACAGGGGCAACTAACTCAGTACTTCAAAATACTAGCAAATTGTACCAGGCTCACTGCAAGGAAAATCCTGCAGGCTCTGGGCTTCATGGCATCTTGCATTCTTTTAATCCCATGTGCAAAGTTGCATATGAGGAAACTCCAATGGTACCTAAAAAACCTATGGTCTCAACACAGCCACAGTTTGGAAACAATAATACCAATAATCCCATGTTTGCAAAAGGAATTTCTATGGTGGGCCCAAGCATGCCAAACAAACACAGGTCTACCATTCTGCAAGCCTCAAGTCATCACAACAGATGCCTCAGACTACGCCTGGGGGGCGCACATGACAGACAGGTGCATTCAGGGCAAATGGTCCCAAAAGGAAAAGCACCTTCACATCAATCAAAAAGAAATGCTAGCAGTGATAAATGCAATTACAGCTTTCAAGGACCTCCTGCATCCAGGGCAATTATTGATAAGAACAGACAACACCACAGTAATGTGGTACATAAACAAACAAGGAGGAACACATTCATACCCCCTGTGCAGGCTAGCCATGTCACTTTGGAACTTGGCTCTGGAATGGTAAATCGAACTTCAAGCACAGTACCTGCCAGAATTGGAAAACACGCTGGCAGACAATCTAAGCAGAAATATGACAGACCCACACGAATGGAAGTTGCATCCTCAAGTGTTTACAAAGATAATCCAAGCGTGGGGAAGGCCAGACATAGATCTCTTTGCCTCCCATAGGAATCATCAATTGACAAAGTTCTGCTCAAGGACCTTCCATCCAAAGGCCTGGAGAGTGGACGCCCTTTCTTTCAGTTGGGCAGCATGGACAGTTTACGCTTTCCCACCTTTGCCTCTTCTGCCCAAGGTGCTCTTGAAAGCAAGAGCAGACAGACCGAAGATGATACTGATTGCTCCAGACTGGCCAAGACAACACTGGTACCCACTCCTGAGGAGCCTAACACATACTCCTCCCTGGACCCTACCTCTAATGCCTCTTCTACTGACTCAGCACAGCTACAAAACTCTTCACAGTCAGCTGAAAACACTCAATCTGGCTGCATGGAAAATTCCTTAACACCACAACAGACCCTGCTCTCCAAAGAGGTGCAGAATGTCATTTTGGAGGCCAGAAGGCCATCTACTAGAAAGGCTTACTCAGCAAAATGGAAACGGTTTTGCACTTGGAATGAGAAAAAAGGCCAGGATCCTAGAAAACTGAATTTGCCTCAGATATTACAGTATCTAGCTGAGCTGTTGAACAGTGGACTTTAATTTTCCTCCATCAAAATTCATGCCTCAGCCATTTCTGCAGAATACAACACTGATCCACCCTTATTCTCTCACCCACTCTTAAGACAGTTCCTCAGAGGGGCTAAGAATATAAGACCTCCAAGGAAACTACCAATACCAGCCTGAGATCTTAATTACATTCTAGAAAAATTAACATTGCCTCCCTTTGAACCAGCTGCCTCAACAGATTTGCAATATTTGTCCTGGAAAACAGCTTTCCTTCTGGCGATTACCTCAGCTCGTAGGGTTTCGGAACTGCAAGCCCTCATGGCTGTGCAGCCCTTTCTCATCTTCCATCAGGACAGGGTTTCCCTACGAACCAACCCGTCATTTATGCCTAAGGTAGTATCCAGGGTAGCTTTAAATCAGGCCATACACTTACCTACCTTTTACCCCAATCCTCATAACAAAGGGGAAAGGCTGCTACATTCCTTAGACATCCATAGACAGCTACGTTACTATTTGGACAGAACAAAGCCTTTCAGGAAATCAGAACAACTTTTTGTGTCCTATGCTGTAGGAGCTCAAGGGAAGCCAATTTCCAAACAGACTATTTCAAAATGGATAGGCCACTGCATACGGTTTTGTTACTCCTTTCATGGCAAATCTGTTCCTACAGGCATCAGATCCCACTCCACATGGGCCACAGCTACCTCTACAGCCTTCCTCAGAGGAGTCCCTACCAAAGATATTTTGGAGGCAGCCACTTGGAGTTCTGTGCATACCTTCACAAAACATTACCACCTGCCTTTATACTCCAAAACTAGAGCAGGCTTTGCCACTGCTGTGTTGCAGGGCATTCTGGCTCCTCCCACTTCCACCTAGTGCCTACCACCCTGTGCGTAGCTTTGGGATTCTACCCATCTGTGATTACTGCAGCTGTATGCACGATGAACATAGTACAGTTTTGTACCTACTATAAATGTAGATGTTCGAGTGCTAATACAGCTGCAGTACAGGTTTCCCTCCCTCCTTCCCCTCTTGGTAAAGGCCTAGTGGCTAACACCTCCTCATACAACCTGATTGGGTTATCCTTCTCTGGTGTATTTGCTTGCAACTACTGATTTTTGATTATATTGCATTGCATGCTTTTATATATATATAATTTATGTATTGCCTTCCTTCTGGGGGCACCTGACATCTGGGGCAAGAAAGACTGAAGAAAATGGCGTCGGCTGTCTCTTATATACCCCTGTCGCTCTGACGTCAGGAAAGAAAGCGACAACAACCGACGCCGGACCTAGACTTTGGAATTCGGCCAACCGAGGACCCGCCTGACGGCAGAAAACCCATCTGTGATTACTGCAGCTGTATTAGCACTCGAACATCTACATTTATGGTAGGTACAAAACTGTACTTTCCTGGCTCCACCCAAGGATATGGAGTTGTGGAGCAAAGGAATACCAGTTGATGCCATGGTCATAGTGGCGGCCACAAAAAAGGAACTTGCAGAACAAAGTTATTCTGTTCATCCCCATAACAGGGAGTCTGGGGCACTGGACAGATTCAGGAAGTGTGTATATGCTACAGAGACTTTTGTACTTCGGTCGCTGAGTTATTTGGCACATTTCACCAGACTCCAGAAAGATTTGATTAAAGAACTTACCACATCCCTCTCTGGGAACATTACGTCTGAGGCGGAGAGCTCGATTGACTCACAGCTGGCTGCCCTACAGTCTATTTCAAATTCGTCCATGAGGCTCATTCCATATGCAGCTGAAGGTACCTCAAGAGCAGGAGGTTCAGACATTTTCATTACGAGGCATGCCTGGATATGCCTGTGTGTTATTTTGCAGAGCCTTTCAAGTCTTCCTTCATCAAAGCTCCCTTTGATGGAAGTTGTTTATTTGGCCCAAGGTTAAAGACACATTATCCAGGTGTGAGCAGGATGGTAAAACCCTGTCTGCTATGGGCATACATTTTTCAACTCCTAAAAGAGCTTTTTCTAGCAATCAATGAGGTGATCAAAAAATATGGTTCAGAAAGTCCCAGGGTCCCTTCCAAGATCCATTTGGAGATAGTTCCCCCAGGGTCAGAGGGGGTAACTTTAATGGAAAATGCTGCCCACGTGGCAGAGGGGGCCAGAAAAAGCAAAGGTCTAGAGACACTTCCTCTAGATCCTACCAGTGCTCCTGAAAGTAGGCCCAATTGTCCACCTCTGGAGGCAGTCGGGGGTCATTTATCCCTGCACCAGAAAGCCTGGATAAAGATTACAAAAGATTCATGGGTGCAGAGGATTAATTTATGTATTTATTGGCATTTGTTGACCAGGAAAGTCCGCTGGGCACTGGACCCATTTTCAGTGGAGGCCCGGGGAGAAAAGCTCCACAATTAGCAATACAACAAAACTTATACAGATAGATTACAGATCTGGGGAGATAAGGCTCCGCAGTTTTAAAACAAAACAAAAATAAAACAAGTGAGTACTACAGAAACGTATACAATTGCAAAGTAGATGTTACATACATTATTCAGCAAGCTTCAAAATTACAGTTAAAATCTACAACACAAAAATTATATACTTTGTGATGGACAAATAATAAGGTCTTCTAGTACTAGAGTAAAGATGAAATGAGAGGTGTTACAAGATAGGGTTCTTGTTTAGTCGGTTATCTATTTAAGGAGGTTTACATTGTAGATTACATGTATAGCTTGGGTTTTGTAACAAGTAGGTTTTTATTGCGGTTTTAAAGGGCTTTGGGGAGTCTAGCTGGGTAATGTTGGAGGGAAGGGTATTCCATAGTTTGGCAATGTTGCATGAATATAGGGATTGTCTTGCTCTCTTGTTGGGTTTGGGTACATTTAATAGGGTTTTCTCAGAAGAGCAGAGGGATCGAGTAGGAATATATGTATGTTAAGATGGATTGGAGAGCGAGGCAGCTATCGGGTTGAAAAATTAATTTATGGGACATAGAGAGTTGAGTGAATTGGAGGTAGTGGTGAAATTCTAGCCAGGGTAGGTTTGAGAAAGCGGTACAGTGGTGTGAGCAGTTGGGCAAGTTTGATGCAAATTTTGCTAATTGTTGTAACTTACTACTAAGTGTTGTATGGAGGTTGGTGAAAATGGGGCTACCATACATAAGGGATGAAATGAGCAAAGTGTTCGCTAGTTTGTTCCTGGTTATCAAATATAGTTTATGCTGGTATAATTTGCCTAGTTTGAAATGGATCTTCTTTACCGGGTTCAATATTGTGAATTGCACCTGTTCGATTACTGTTTTGTAATGGGAGAGAATTTTGAATTCTGTAGTTGGAGGTTTTGATGAAAATAATAACAGTTTAGTTTTTTTGGGTTAAGCATTAATTGAGAGTCATTCAGCCAGTTTTATATAGAGGAGAAAGCGTCTTGGGTTATTTTTTGGAGGTTGGTGAAATCATGTGAGGATGAGATGATAGTTAAATCATCTGGATACTGAATTAGTATGCTGTCCTGGGAGGCTTTATGTAGATCATTAGTGAAAATGTTAAAAAGTATTGGTTCTAATATGAGTCCTTGTGGGACACCTGTGTTCTTTACTAAGAAATCACATAGTTGGTTTTGCCGTCTGACTGATTGTTGTCTGTTGTTTAGGTAGGAGGAAAACCAGGTTATTACAGTATGGGAGCAGCCGAGTTTCTGTAGGTGTTGTAAAAGCTTAGGGTGAGGTACAGTGTTGAAAGCTTTTGAAAGGTCAAGCAGGAGTACAGCAGTGGATAAGCCAGTTTCAAGAGCTTTGTTCATTATGTCAGTAAAGAAAGTAGGGCTGAGGTAGTACTATGGCCTGGGTGGAATACATGCTGAGTGTGAGGTAAGAGGTTGTTTTTGACAAGGTGATTTAGTAGTTGGGTTTGAATGCATTTTTCGAGGATTTTTGAGAGTGGGGAGAGGATAGAGATGGGGCGGTAGTTTGAGAGATCGTAGGCATTACCACCTTTGTGAAGAGGGGTAATTATGGATTTTTTCCATAGTAGGGGGACATATGATTCAGTAATGGAGCGATTGATAAGAGTGCTGACTGGGTAGGCAATCGCCTTGGCTGCTAGTTGTAAGTATCCAAGTGGTAGGTTTCCAGCTGAGAGTGAGCAGGGTTTTAAGGTGGTTGTTGGGCACGGGTTGGAAAGAAAAAGGTGAGTTAGGTAGAGAGTTATTTATGGGGAATAGGGGGTCTGTATTATTTCTGGGAGGTTGTATAATATCCTTTTCCCTAACCCCCACCCTTAACTGTAAATAAAATTCCAGATGTTCCACCCAGTAAGAATAAAGCAGCAGCACTAGAAATAAAAAAGCTGCTAGAAAAAAGCAGCAGCACTAGAAATAAAAAAGCTGCTAGAAAAAAAAGAGTCATCCACGAGGTCCCACCAGACCAGAAAGAGACTGGAACTTACTCAAGATGCTTTTTAGTGCCAAAGAAAACAGGAGACTGGAGATCTATTTTGGATCTCAGCAATCTGAACAAATCAGTTCAGTACACCAAGTTCTGGATGGTCATGGTTCAGTCCATTCTGCCTTTTCTGCATAAGGACGATTGAATGTACTCAGTACATCTTCAGGATATGTACTATTATATAAAAATAAACAGACAGTCCAGAAGATTCCTGCTGTTCTGGCTGGGAGCTAGTCACTACCATTTCAGAGCTCTGCCCTGTGGTCTCACCACAGCCCCCAAGGTGTTCACTAAATGCATCGCAGTAGTGGCAGCTCACTTGAGACTGCAAGGATTACAGGTATTTCCTTACTTAGAGGACTTGCTCGTAACCGCTCCAACCAGGCATCTTCTGATCAAAGCCTGAGATTACTCACTACAGTTATGCTCTCACCTGGGAATTGCTATCAGTCACAACAAAGCTCAACTAGAACCAACTCAAATATTGGAGTTCATTAGAGCGTTCTTCAACACAGTCTCCTTGACAGCCTCCCTTTCTTTACCAAGGGCACAGCACATACGATTTCTAGTCAAAAAGATCATCCACAATTTTTCTCTCTCAGCTCAGTTGATTCTTCAAGCACTGGGGTCAGTGTCTGCTGCATTAGTATTGGTTACCAGACAAGGAGTTGAAATTGATGGATTGGCTCTGAAATTACACCTTTGCCTTCTCAACATTGTCACTAGGATTTCTAAGTTATCTGGCTTATATGATGTATTTCCATTGGGATACATGGACTAAATGACATGTATAGCCAAGGACTTGGCATATACTGACATTAAGCAAACGCTCAAGGGCCAGTCTAACACCTCCTCTACTTTGATTAACTATGTAATCCACACGACTAAGGGTTTTGTAAGAATTGTAGTGTGTCATTAGATATGGCTTAAGTTTTCTGATTTTATTGACAGTATGTAATTGGTGTTAATGAATACCCTATTTTCAAGATCTCTCTTGTTTTCAAAGAGGAAGTCATCAAGCACCTCAGGAAACTGGAAGAGCAGGAGAAAACCTCTGACCACTGCAGGAGTGAATTTTTATACTCCTTAGAGGACTTCCATGAAACGTGAAGCCATCAGCATTAGATGTGGTTCTAATGCTGATCACAGTGACTTTCCCAAGAGGGATCAGGAAGGGGCTGAGGCTAAGGCTTTTTCTTCACCGTGTGGTATTAAATCACTTATGGCAGGTGGGTAAGGAAGAGTAATATCCAAAGGTTATCACACTCCCCTCATTAAGAAAACCCAACAGCTGAAGACCATGGCAGATGTCTCACCGCATTAGAAGAAAGAAGCAGGGCAGGATGTCTTGACCTTCATAGATAAAGGGATATCCAAGAAGTCCCACCAGGACAAATAAGTCCAGGAAGTATGTATTCCATATTCATTTGGTACAAAAAGACAAATGACCTCTGACTCATTCTGGATCTCGGTGGCCTCAATGAGTTTGTGACAAAGAGAAATTTTTGGATGTTCTCAATGCAAACAGTTGTCCCCTATCTATCAAGAGGAAATTGGATGTTTTCTTTGGAAGTTCAGAGCACCTGTCTCTCCACATTCAGATTACTATGAAGTCTAGGAAGAGTTCTGTCCTTTTGGATAGGAGTCAGTCATTACTTGTTTTGATGCCCGCATTTCCTATTCACACTCAGCCCCCAGGGTTTTTACAGAATGTGTAGTAGTAGTAGTCACAGTTCATCAGATGCTACAGGAATACAGCATTTACCCTACTTATACAGTTGTCTCCTGGCTACACCTAACAGACATCTGTTAACAGAACAAACCCTGTATCTGACTAGATTTTTCAGTCTCCTGAGAATGTCAGTGCATCCAAGTTCCTGCTCTTCTCCAGCATAGAGCATAACCTTTAGGAATGAGTGCTGAATTCTCTAGTATGCAAGAACTTCTAGAATCCGACAAACCCTGCAGCTGCTGATGCACCAGTTCACATTGTCTGAGAGGGGAACAGTGGAATTCATGTTCTGGGTATTGGGCTACATGGTAGCCCCTATTTTGGCTCCTAATGTGCACCTGCATATGAGACTGTAGCAGTGGAATCAACGCAAAATGCCACTTTCCGCACAGAATTAGTTTGGGGTACTGGTGTATGCAGCACTTGGAGTAGTGATTACATTCCCCCAATCTTGCCAAAGGGAACAATTTGCAGTCATCACAACCACTGTGTATCCTTACTGCAGATACCTATGCCATAAGGTAGGGAGGACACTGTGCAAAATGGAACAGGGTTCGTTATCCCAGCAGGATGTGGAATTTAGAGCGTTTGTTACCCTTGCAAATGCTTCAGTCTGTTTACCCATCAACCCTCTGTCCATATAGTGAAACAGTATGTTGGTGGTATGATACATCAGAAAACAAGCTTAAACTCAATGCATCCCCGTATACCAGGAATCCATCAAATTCTTGATATATTCCTAGTAGCATTGACATTCCCAGAGAATTTGATATAATGGTAGACAGATTGAACAGGAATCTTTATTTTACTTATGAGTGGTCCATAAGCCAAAGGACAGTCAACTGTTTCGAGGTTGGTGTCAGACAGTGGTGGACATGTCTTTTTATCTTTGTCCAATATTAGACTATGTTCAATTGATTACTGTTGTAGTAATGCTGACAAATGGGATATATCCTCTCAAAGATACCAAGTGTCCATCCAGTATACCACAGCTTAGGCATTCCTTTTTCTTGTGCCATTTGTCCAACCTTGAACCCAGACACAGGAACTGTGTACAGGTGTATAAGGGACATACAGGCGCCATAATCCTCAGACCTTTCTTGGTGTCAGTCTGGGAAGCAAGATGCCATTTCCTTGGTCTGTCAGTCATTGAAAAGGAAACAGAGTGTCACTAAATGTGAAAGCTAAATACCCCATTGGGGATCTTCCTCATTTTTCTATTTCATATATAAGATGTTTGTTAATGTCATCAAAGATGCGTAAATTCCTCTGTGGTAGACAAATTCTCTGTTTTTTGTTTTTTTTTTTTTGGGGGGGGGGGGAGGCAAAGCATAATGTTCAGGACTGTACCAATTTCCAGCCATTCATCCCAAAAACCTTAAGGAGATGTCTTTCTTCTTCTTTAAATCTTTACTTAGAGAATAAGTAGATTAATGCCCTCGTGCAAGACAGTATGTCCATGGAAGCTCCTGCCTCAAATGTCACCATACAACAAAGAAAAAAAAACAAGAACTTCAGCTTCCTTCTCCCAGTCAGACTAGGACATACTCTTTGAGGTAGTGGAGAAGCCAGTGAGCCATCCAGCATTTGGGCCTGTTTCCTATGTTGCAACCTTGCTGGCTGGCAATATGGTATGCCCTGCAGGCATGTCTTGTCTGACCAGTTATACAGCTGCTAGGACATCAAAGGGAGAATCCAGATTAGTGATTTCAGAAGGATCAAACGTAGCTTCACAGATTTTATTATGAGAAGACCTCCCCCGTTTTCTGATGGAGGTGTGTTATTCCCAAACTGTTTCTATTGATACCTTCAAGAAAAAGGAACAGAAATCCAAGCATATTTCCACTCCAGCCAGTCCTGTTTCAATAGGTCCTCAACAAGAAGGGCAGGAAATTTCTCAGAGACTGTTGCAGCCCTTAAGACTGAGAAAGCCCCACAGCTTCTTTCTTCTTCTTCTTCTTCTTCTTCCTCCACCTCTTAAAAGGAAAAGAGAACCATCTCCTGAAGACAGTTCCCCCTCTGAGCCCAGTATCTGACAACTTGCATCATTCTTTGCAGATTCATTTGTGATATGAATCTGAATCTACATATGCTAACAACTTGCATCATTCTTTGCAGATTCATTTGTGATATGAATCTGAATCTACATATGCTAAGTCTTCTGACTTCCCTCAGTTAGAACTCTCCTATGGGGAAACGTACCCTCCTCAGTCTCAACAGGCCAATAAGACAACTTGTCAAATCCTCCAAGAGCTCCTTTGAGAGAAACTTGGCAAGTACTGCTAAGGGTAACCATGAGGCCTTTTTACAGCTACGCACGTGACCTAAAGGGTAGGACCCAAGCATGCGCAGAACTAGTGGCCAGTGGTATCACACACACACTGACCCCACAGAGATAGCAAACCTTCTAGAGGATAGGTTTGACAAAAATTTCAGTCCCTTATCCCCTCCTAACTTACAAACAAACTCCCCCAACCTTCCTCCCACTGTCATATCTGAAAAGCAGGTCCTCAAAGCTCTGTCCAAGGCAAAAAACACAACCTATATAAGACCAGATGACATGCCAGGCCATCTTCTAAACAGGCTAAAACATGAACTAGCATCACCACTAAGTAGCATTTTCAGTCATAGCCTAACCACAGGCTTTGTTCCTGTGGAATGGAGAACAGCTACAGTTATTCCCCTCCACAAAGGTGACCTAGCAACAGACCCTAAGCCTGACCGGCCTCATCTGTAAGGCCATGGAACTTATGGAACTCATAAATAAAGACATAAGTGACCTCGAAACCCTGGATCCTACCAAATTCGGCTTCATGAAGGACAGATCCTGCTTGTTAAAGCTGGTGGATTTCTTTGAAAGTGTGTAAATCTGTACACACAGCATACCTCGACTTGACAAAGGCTTTTGACGCAGTCCCACATTCACGCATCACCATTACACTTAGTAAACTGAATTTAAACCCCTTCATTGTAAGATGGGTTGGCAACTGACTCACAAACAGTCACACACTATCAAAGTGGGTGACTCCACATCAGTCAGCAGGGTCTATATTATGTAGTCAAAGGAACGAAACGTCAACTACCCTTTCATTGACATATATGTGTCGAACCTGCACCTGCGCGAACGGCCACATCATCGATTTTTTTTTCCAAGGGAAAGAAATCAGTTGGCCGTTGTATTGAATCTGCCCTTTTCCCCCATGTAGTGCGATCTCGGAGTTGGTATATTTAGTTGGGGGGGTGGGGGGTAAAACCACCCACTTCATAGTGTTATACCCATCGACACAGTACCCCACTAGGGCATCATAAATAAGCTTACCAGCTTAAATATTCACAAGATGGGTTGCAAACTGGCTCAGAGATAGAACCCACATGGTCAGAATCACAGGTGCCATGTCCGAATCCAAACCAGTTACAAGTGGAGTCCAACAAGGCTCAGTTCTGGGACCTCTCTTGTTCGGTATATACTTCTCTGAGGTTCAGGCTAACACGGGGGGATTATGGCTGACAAAGTTCGCAGATGACTGCAAACTGAGGACCATAATCGAATCTCCAACTGACACAAGCATCCTCCAAAAGGGTCTCACAGAGATGGATGCTTGGTGACAGAGCCACGGCCTCAAGCTAAATGCTAAAAAGTGCATAGTCATCCCCTTTGGGAAAAACAAGGTGCCTACAAATTACCACATAGGTGGTAATCCATTAAGTACGGAAGAAGTAATTAGAGATTTGGGGTCCAACGTAGATAGTAATCTCTCCTTTGATAATCACGTTGCCAAAGTGGTTAGAAAGACCTTCTATATAGCCCACTTTATCACGAAAGGGTTCGCAGCTAGATCAAGAGAGGTCATTGTGCCCCTCTACTTGTCACTCATCAGGCCCATAATTGAATACAATGCCCCTTTTGGGATGTACCTTACCCGACACCTGCAGCGACTGGAGAGACCCCAAAAGTACCTCACCAAGAGGATCATGGGCTACAAACAGATGTCCTATGCAGCTCGACTAAAGAAACTCCAGCTCTACTCAGTTGCTTACCACCTACTCAGAGGCGATCTATGCCTGACATACAAAGCCATGTCAAACCCAGAATTAATGGACATGCTCCACCTCAAAAAATCCAAGTCCCTTAGAGCTACACGCTCCAGGGACCTAAACCTCAACACAAAAATAAATAGGACATGCTGGAGGGACAGATTCATTTCCCAGAGGCTCCCCTCACTCTGGAATAGAATCCCAATTCATGTTAGACATAGCCCCTCGCTGACCCTCTTCAAGCGAAATCTGGACGCGTGGATGGGAAATCGCAAATTCACCCCTGGGATCTCTTCTGTGTCCCTGCTAGACAGAGGCACAGTAAACTAATCTTAAAAGGGTACCTTCTGTGACCTACTTTACAGAGGCACAGTAGACTAATCTAATAGGGAGGCGGAAGCCAAATACACTTTGGCTAGGCTTGTAAATGCCCTAGGGCAGATAGCCTAGTATCTACCTATGAACCTATATTATGTCGTGCGTAGTTGGTCTACTGATTAAATTCGATGATCTGGCCATTCACTGAAGTGCAGGTTCAACACGTGTCGATGAAAAGGTAGTCGATGTTTAGTTCCTTCTACTATGTAATATAGAGGGTCTACTTCACTCTGTCGAAGACTGACAATATTGAATCTGATATTGTCGGTACCAAAATGTCGAAAGCGAAAGTCATCATAAGGGGAGATTTCTGTTTACTGCAATGTAGTGCGATCTTGGAGTTGGTATATTTAAGTTGTGGGGGGTTGGGGGGTGCAGGGGGGCTTGCCCCCCTGCATAGAGCAATTTGTGTTGTGTTTGGGTGTTTTTTTTGTGTGTGTGTGTGTGTGTGTGTGTGTGTGTGTGTGTGTGTGTGTTCGATGTTCGGAGATTTCGACATTTTTGTGTTGATTATTACGCTGTCGACAGTTTGAGTTTTCAACAGCGTAATATAAACGCAATATAGACCCAATCAGCAGACCCGTTACCAGTGGGATGCCACAGGGGTCAATGCTGGGCCGCATATTGTTTGGTATACACTTCTCAAAAGTTCAGGTGAAAACTAAGGGGTTGTGGCTAACCTAGTTTGCAGGCAGCTGCAAACTAGGTGCAATCATTGAATCCCCAAATGATGTCAGTATACTCCAGGAGGGTCTCATGCATACAACAACTGGTGTATTAGTCATGGTCTCAAACTGAATGCAGAGAAATGCATCATCATTCCCTTTGGCACAAATAATGTCCTTTCACACTATCAAATCAACAACAATACCCTAAGTACCCATGAACTGGTAAGGGACCTGAGATCGCATTTTCACTGCGACCTTAACTTCGACCACTACATGTATACCGTAGTAAGGAAAGCTTTCCACTTAACACACTTAATTAGTAAAGGCATCGCCTCGAGAGAAAAAGAAGTTATAACCCCCCAATACTCGGCATTTGTCCATAATTGAGTATAATACCCCTTTCAGCATGTACTGTACTTAGCACCTGCAGCAGTTAGAGAGACCTCAGAGGTTTCTAACAAAGAAGATCAAGGGGCTCAATCATGTGCCTTACACAGACTGACTAAAGTTAATAAGGTCCATAATGATTCTTTCCATGGCCTTGCAGATAAGGCTAGTCAAGCTTATGAGCTTATAATTCCCAGGATCGGTTGATGGCTCCCCTTTGTGCAGAAGGATTACTGTTGCTGTCTTCCATTCCGCAGGAACATAACCAGTTCTCAGGCTGTGGTTAAACAGGGATCCAGGTGGGTCTACTAGGTTATGTTTTTAGTTGTTTAAAAGGCAAACTAGGATGTTGTCTGGTCCCATTGTGTTTTTAGCCTTGGAGAGTGCTGAGATGACCTGCTCTCTTGATATAATCGGAGGAATGGTGGCATGTATACTTTTTTGTGATGACTGGAGGGGACAGGGGGGTGAAGTTTGCTCCAAATCTGTCAACTAGCAGGTTGGCTGTTACATCTAGTCGAGTATAGGTGGTGCCATCCACAACCAGTTCAGCACAGATTCTTTTTTAGATTTTGGACGTAGTTAAAGAATGCCATATGGTTATCCTTAGCTAGGAGGCTATTTTTACTTCATAATTAGCTTTGGAGGACTTTTACAAGATCTCTTAATTTGTTTGTTTAAGCCGGAGAGGGATTTCTTCCTCTGCTGAGATAGATCCCTCTTGTTCATGGACATTAAGTTTCTTTCTCTTGTTGTATAGCCTGTTAATACTAGGGGTCCACCAGGGTGGCTTGTTTTTTCAGCATGACCTGTTTTTTATCCGGTCAGGTACAGCCAGTGCTATGCAACTGTTTAAGTGGTTGTACAGGGCATTGGTGTACACATCTGCATAAGAGTCTGTGTTGTGTGTGTCCGAGGGGGCTTTGAAACTTCTTATATCATCACTTAGTAGAAAGTAATTTGTCTTAATTCTTAAGCATTTTTGAGCTTGATGGGATATTTGGTCTTATAATTACATCGAATAAGACTGATTTATTATCTGATCTTACCAGGGAAGACATCACACAGGAGGGGGAGTGCAGTGCTCTTTCATGTTAGTGAGTACTATGTCCAGGACATTTGAACCTCTTGGGGTGTGCTGACTAGCTGTTCTAGAGCATTTGCATTGACAAAGTCCAAGAGCCTCTGAGCCAGCATGTTTGTGGTTGTGTGTTTTTCCCCAGTTGTTTGTAGAATAATTAAAATCACCCATGAGTAAGGTGTTGGGCTGTATGACAAGTGACACCAGTAAGTCCAGGTATGTGGTATACTTTTCCTGTTTCATAGTGGGGGACCTCTAGCTCATTATGATATGGTAGGGGATTTGCCTGCAATTAATTGGACATGGAGTAGCTCAAGAGAGTCATACTGTCTGACCAGTCTAGAAGTGTACTTATATTTAATGAAGATGGATACACCTCCTCCATTGGTTCTTTCATGTTCCGTTAGTTGTCAGAACATATGGAAGATATTGTAGCCCTGCATGGCCGGGGTGCTTTCTGCACCTTTGAACCATGTCTCGATGACTGCACAGATGTCAGCCTCTTCCAAAATAAGGAGTGCTTATGTCAGCCTCTTCCAAAATAAGGAGTGCTTCAAGGGAATGCAGTTTCTTGCCCTCCCAGCATTAAGCAACAGTACCTTGAGTTTATCTGTAGAAGATTTTATGTTGGGAGGTTGGTTATTTTGACAATGCCTAAAAAAGGCACAGTAAGGGTGGCTAATGCCTTTGCCAGTATTCAAAAGCCAAGAGTAGACAGGTGCAGACCATCTCTGACAAAGCAGCATGGCCTGTTGACCATGCCTTCCCAGTTTGACATAGTGGATCCCCTTAGACTGACACCAGAAGCTAAGCCAATTGTTAAAGTGAGTCATTTTTTGTTTATATTGTAGCATCATCCATGGAGAAAGTAGAATGCTGCTTAAGGCTAGGCTTACACCTGCCTGTGACACATAATCTGAGAGCCCAGTTATGTCTCTGTTCATGTAGTCTAGTGAGGTACGCCTCAAGTTATTCACTCCATCATGGACTATGATGGAGTCATACCGATACTTGTGGCTGAGTGACTTAAGTGACTTGACAGATCTTGGCATTTGACAGGCAGCTAACTGTAACCCGCTCCTTATCCAGCCTGGTGAGGGGAGCATTTGTGTGTCTCACAGTGGAGTCACCTTTGACCAGTACATTAGATTTTATGGTGTTGCACCTTATGGGCTTATTTGTTGAGTCACTGGTGTGTGTGTTATGTGTTGTGGTTATTTTTTGCTTTGTTGTATGCGTAAGTGGCTTCCGTTTGAGAGGCCTCTGATCTTATGGTACGTTACTAGTGAGTACCTTCACAGGTATGGGTTTGTGTATCTTGTCCTTATTTAGTGCAGGAAGTGTGTGTGCGGACAACCTGTTTGGCATTTGATCTGTCATTATGGAAGAGTCTTGTTTCCAATTTCATAGTGTAACTACATCTCTCACATAAAGTATTTGTTTGTTTCAGGACTAAATGGTTGTCAGTATAAACAAGACAATTGCTACACTACCTCAGGCTGCCTAGGTCTATCAGGCTGGCCAAAGAGATGATGGGAAACCTGTCTGCCCATGATAGCAGGCCCATACTGTATGTTTTAGTAGGAAAGAAAATGGGTTAATGTGACAGGACTGTGCTTATGGTGCTGAGACTACAAGAGGGCTCTGTACTTTTTGTAAGCTAAGGATGATCAATAAGGCAGTGCTCCTCAGTGTACAACTCAGTTGCTGCTAGAGCAGCAGAAAAGCTTTGAAGGGTTTCACGGACAGATTGTTAGGGAAAAACTGAGCATCTAAGCTTTTGCTTCTATACAGGACACTGCTAATCACAGCTGCATGAAGTGCAGCACCACAGGAACATGAGCAAAGCAATAAAAGTTTTAAGCTAACCACCAATCAGGAAAGTGCACAAAAGCCTTTCGCCATCAATCCCCAACTAGGCTTGCCACCTATCTGGTATTTCTCTGGACTATCCGGAAATCAGAATGATTCTCCGGTACTCCAGAAAGCACAGTACACATTCTGATCGTCTGTATAGAAGCGTGGACAAAATGCTGGAGTTGGTAAAAAGCAGTCTCTGACTTTTTTTTTTACAAAAAGCATCACTAAATTGATGCGGTGGAGTCCGAGATACTCCAGAACAAAGAGAAAAAGAGTAATACTACATGGATTAGGCACATGAAAATGGACTAAATGGGATGTTCTGCCCTAATGACATATGCATTTATGTCATAAAGTGTGCGTGGTTATGGATGGAGATGGGTTGGACCTGGGTGGAGTCATGGGCAGAGCTGGGGGTGTGGCTTCAGTCCAGTTTTCAGCATCGTAAGAGGTAACAATCCTATCCCTAACTCAGACAGGTTAGATAGCACACTTCTGCCACAAAGGTGCAGAAAAACACCTTCTTAATGTAGAATAGACGGCTTGGAGCCCAAGTGTAACAAGACCACACAGACTGTCTACAATAGTCCAACAACTAACAAATACAATGTAATACAATGCAATTAACTAGTTAAAGCAGCAGCAGACAGTACATTTTTTTGAAACTGCAAAAGTACAGTCACAGTTATGTAAGAGAGGTACAAAAAATACTTAGCCCTTTTGTGTGCTTCCCAGCTCAGATAGACCAGGTAAACACCTATTGCCACTAAATGAATAATCCCATTCCTCCTAATGTAAAAGTATAGTAAAGGAGTGTCATGAGTGAAATTTTTTATTTATTTTTTTTTATTTAACATTTTGTTGACCGGGAAAGTTCGACTAGGTTCCACAGATCCTGTTTTCAGCGGAGGCCCAGGGAGAAATGCTCCAAAAATGCTACCATAAACAAACTTAAAATATATGAAATGCTACCACAAACAAACATAAAGATACGGATGCAGTAGTATACTTTAAACAGCTTATAAAAGTGTAATTATTCAGTAAAAGTACTTCGCTTTGTATAAAAGAGCCAATCAGTTGTATGGAATTTATAATGGCACTAAAACCAAGATAAGCTAATTAAGAAACCCTCCAGCCAATAAAACTACATCCAGAAATCTCAAGTGTTTCCCCAACCTAAACATACCAGGCTACCTCCCAGTGCATTAGATGGAATATCTACTGACCTGTTGATGTAAAATTTGTGCTTGCTAGAGTGTAAAATACAGTACTTTATCTATCGTCTACCTAGGTAATGAATTCAGAGCAAGTAAGTCAGTAGAACAGACATTGATGAGGGAAATGCACTTTTTAATATAAGCACAAGGAAAGGCAAATAAATAATTCAGAATATCACAGCAGTGTTGAAAGGGAGGAGTTTATAAAGCTCAGTTTACAGAGGGGTGGGCAGCTTAAAGTCACCAGGTTTAAAAAGCATATTAACAAAGGAGAGGATGAGTGGGAAATGGATTCACCAGCAGTGCTTTAGTTTATGCAGGCTTGAAATCTTATTAGAAAGGACAAAGGTCCAGAAATTCACTGTGTGTGTAAGTATCACTCAACGGACAGTTTAACCAATGGAAAAAAAAAGATGTGAAATGTGCAGCGTAGATAATTTGAGTCTACATCTCACCTAGAACAAAAACACAAGGCCAAGCAGATTTCTTAAAACAGAAAACAAAGGGGAGCTTAGGAATCTTAGATGTTGCATCAGCAGCATAGTGAGTTCAGGGAATGTGACCAGCTTGTCATCTTTTCTTTCCAGGGGAGAGTTTTAAAGATGTCCAAGATTATCCTGTCCATTTGACTCTCAGATTGCTTCAGGTTCTGTTTACATTTCAGCCAGATGGGGTCTGCTGTCCAAGACCAAAGCACATTCTAGTAGAGTACTTGTCACATCAACAGCCTTCCTTAGGAATGTTTTTTGTAAGTTGCATTTTTGCAGCCACCATTTGGATGAACCTCAGTACTTCTGCTAAACAGTAAAAATTGGACATAACTTCTGTACTACTAAAATTTTTTGTTGCCATGATCAGGGGAATCTTTCTGTAGTTGGGCCCACATGGAAAGTTTCCTGTGAGTCAGTCTGACTGCTTAATGAGGATAGATTACTTTTATGAGATGTAAAAGGTACATCTTTCTGCAACAACAAACCTCTAAGAAGTAGATCTGTAGATCCATCCTTAGTAAGAGTTGCCTACCTCTCCATCTCCCTACCTGCTCCTATATCACTGTGCCAATATCTCCCCCCTACTATTTCCTGCAGAAGGTTCTAGCCTGCACTGTAAGCTTTCTGTTCCTACCTTTTTCACTTCATGGGTCTGACTCACAAATAAAGGAGGACTTAAACAAAGGGTCCCAGTAAAAAACTGGAGAGATGGTTTGCTGCAAGTAACGAATCTTTGACAAAATTCTGGGTGCTGAGGAGTCCTATTGCTAACAGCATGAAGTCCTACTTATTCTCAAGAATGGATCCAATTCTTAAAGATCTGTGCTTATAATAAGGCATAGCTCTAATTCCCAGTACATTTACATTCATTTACAGAGAATGATGCCGAAAATCTTATAGATGTTCTTACTGTAGTACAAATTGAACAGATTATGTGTTCTCCACGCCTGTAGGCCATACATGTACTACTTTTTCAAAGAATGACTAATAATAAGCACTTGATGGCATGAACAGGGAGGGTGAGAAGTCATCCAAGGGGGGGTGGTGAAGAACAGTGGTTCTCACCCAGCATACACAGCAGGTACAGTAGCATGACTTTGCCGGAGAGTGGAAGTTTATCATCCAGTGGAAGGCTGAGTCAGGTAAATGTAGGCATGATCAACCAAGCCAGTTATGGTAGCCTCTGTTGGCGCATGTGGGGGAAAACATATATGGGGACCGAGGGGGCGTAGGCATCACCACCAGGAGTGGAGGGTTAGATTCATAAATGAATAATACTGCCATTGTTGGGTTGCTGATGAGTATAAAGCACCCTAATGGCTGACTGGATGAAAGACCTGTAGAAGCTTAATGGTTGGCAGACATAGGGCAAAATGATGCAGTAAAAGTGAATGATTAGTGGTATTTTATGTTCAACTTCAGTTAGCACAAAGAAAAATAAGTAATGCTGTATCCTACAAAAGTTTCTATTTGTTTTCTTCAGCATTTTTATGGCAATGTCATATTGTTTTCTTTGATACATGGGAGCCGTGAGTCAACTTGCATGCTTTCCTTTCTCCAAGATGCAATATGAAATAAACAGGAAAGTACTGTTATCCATGCATATAGATTTGTGTTCCATTGTACCTTAGGTGTTTTGATTACTTTTACATATTACCAAGGTTATGTTTGAGGTTATTGTGTAGGAATTCACAACATATGTAGCTTACATTAGTACCACTGTCTATCATTTACAATAATGGATCCTTGTGGGGAATACAGGCTTAAAGAATGAAAGGAAATGAGGAACAATATAGGATATATTGATGGTGCTTTGTGTCTGTATCTAAGAAGGGGACCGGACCAAACTTGTTTTTTTTTAAGGGACGTGTCAGTAGTGTGGTGAAATAATGGCTTAGGAAATGTAACTCTGAAGGTGAACAAAAACCACATGTGATAATTTACTGCATCAGTGACCAGTCTTTAAAGATTTACCTTAAGTAGCTTACATACAGCTGTGCTTTATGATAACCTGAATTGCCGTATGTTAATTGTATAACAGTTGTATACAGTTTCATAGGAAGTGCATGCATTCTTGACATTTGCTATGGGTTATTTTTCATACCTTAATGCCCTTTAAAGCAGACACTGACTGCCTAGCTTTTAGGCAGAGGCAGCCACTGCAGTGCGTGCATTATTCCATCTCTCAGTTCCTTCTGCATAGGGCATTCTCCTGCTATACAGTGCCATTAGAGCCTCCTGTAGATAAACTCCAAGGTTATTATTCTGTTAGTACATTTGAGAGGTGGTCCCCCCAACACATTGATGCAGTATATTAACCAAAGAGGACATGCATACCTTCCGAGAAGGATATTAAGATTTTATCTAGAGTTATTTGATAGAACATAAGACGAAACATTCACCTATATTTCCAACTCCAGAGAGCCTACAGAAGATCAGTAGGTATGTCAAGTGCTCACATCTGATATTATATTGAACGCAAATGCAGCTTAGTATCAACATAGCTTGCCACTGGCATATGGAAATATTTATTCCACTGAGAAAAGTATACCAGATTAAAAATGTGTGTGTGTGTGTGTGTGTGTGTGTGTGTGTGTGTGTGTGTGTGTGTGTGTGTGTGTGTGTGTGTATTAAACTGTATGCTGCACAGTCTGCATTATTGCCTGTGCACTTCCTTTAAACAAGTGTCATAGCCGGATTTCTGCTTGAAGCTCAGCCAGGTATGTGTTAATGTTTCCTACCTTAAATCTGCATTTATTCCAAAGTGTTATCTGCAGGTAGTAAAGGAAAACAATATTGCAGTTACATTCATTCAGCCCCATAATTACCTGGAACACGCAAGTCTGTTAGCCACAATTTCATAGCTGAGTACAATGCTAGATGCCTTTGCGGGCCATTTTAATCTTAGCCAGATTCCCTTTTGGTGCTCAAATTAACCTATCCCATTTGGTTAGAGATTGTCTTTACCCATCCCATGGTCGATAATTATATATCACCCCTAATGAGAATAACTGGGATCATGGCATAGTTAATTTGAGGGGACCCATGCATGGAATAAAGCATTTTTGATCTGCCTCTGTCCATTAGTAACACGGGGAGCAGGCTTGTAGTACATTTTCTGCTTCCCATCCAGGTTGCACTTGAATGTGGATAGGGATGAACTTTGTTTCTGTAGATGAGGAGTATATTCCAGAGCAGAAGTATCTTCTGTGAGATATACCCGTCCCTCCAAGCCATTCTGTTGATGTTGCAGAAGAGGTTTATATCCCTAGACTGAGTATTTCTGATGCCATTTGACTTGCTGATGTGCAGTAAATCCATCAGTATTGGGTTGAAGGATGCCTTCTATGTCAGACGCAGGTCACCTCTTAGCAGTCTGTAGATTACCAAGTATAGTAACATGTTGTTTAGGCCTTGTATCGTTTTAGTAAGGTATCTCTGTGGGCGTTCCAGTTGTACGTGTCTGGTTAGATACATGCCAAAGGGGGCATTATGTTTAGTGATTGGCCCAATGATGGCTGAATAAAGGGTGACAATAATGTCCCTAAGATTTAGACAGAATCTCTTTCATTGTAAGTTTTGCAATATAGAAATACTTTCTTAAAATAGTGAACACATTTCAGGCTTTTCATACAGAAAATTCTTTCATCACATATTGCCATTTACTTTAACAGCAGTTAAGCAAATCAGATGCAATTAAACAGTTTAAGATTTTGTAAAATCATACTTGATCTTCTCCATCTTAACCAGGAATCTAAATCTCTAAGCTGGTCATACTTAAGCTTAAAGCACTGTAGGCACAAAACCTTCTGTGTATAATTTCCATGAGACTACCTGTGTTACTGAGGTAGTCCAGGAAGTACAGTTGAGGTTCTTACCTTTTGAAGTATTAAGGCTACTATGACACACTTCACCATGTATTTTGTTGTGGAAAAACAGCTAGCCAGCAGCTTCTGAACCTTTCATGCTAAAGCAAGGATGCCATCTTTTTTATTTGGCAAGTTTTATTTTTGAAAAATGCCTGATTTTGTTTGGCAGATTAAGCCAGATGTTATTATGGCCAGGAAGTGAATAATATTCAGTTTCATGTTTTTTCCACTTTTATATTTAGAATTTTGCATTATACTGGAAATATTTGTTCAAATATTTAGAGGTCTGTGGATTCCCAGAAGAGTTCATTAATTAAAAATATTTATAAAGGAGCAACAGATTTTTTTTAATTGGATGTTTTATTTCAAGAGGTACAGGCATTATTAAAGGAAATAAACAAGGGCGCCCAGTTTTCTACTTTTCTTTGCCCTTGTTATCAAACCTTTTGCTGAATTTATTAGAAATAATAAAAACATAAAGGGTTTTAAAAGTAATTAATAAAATTAATGAATCTTTTATTTAAAAAAATTCAACTATTTGATGATAAATCCTTAGCTGAAATATTTAACTCTACTAAAGAAATTTCAGAAATTACATTTAATAATAAAACAAATTATGCTCAATCAGATTCAAAAAGCAATAAAGTAATTCAAAATATATATTAGATAAGGCAAAGTCAATTAAAAATAAAATTAAATATCTAAGATTATATTTATTTGACAACTTAGACTCAATTATAAATGAAGATTTTCTTTTCGTAAAAGATAGAAATATTAAGGGATAAGTGGATCAAATGTTTTTCTTCATAAGTAGATTACTATTTATAAAAATTATATTACTATCACAATTGTTATATATGTTATTCAGTATATATATTCCAAAGGGTATATTATGAATAATATTAATACGGTTTTACTTGGTTTTTGTGGTACCCTAAGAGATATAAAATTGCTATCAGAAAATCACACAAGACCTTGGAATAAGAGTGGGATTAATTTTCCAAATATTTGGAACTACTTAGTTTTCTGTTATGTTTAAACGTTGTTGTTGTCTTTCGGCTTTTCCTGGTTAGGGGTCGCCACAGTGGAACACCGGTCAGCTAATGATTGGCAGTAGATTTTCACAAACGCCAAGGTGCCAGCTCGACGTTCAACCTTCAACTAAGGCACGCCCATTTACGCAAGTCTTTCGAACACCCACCCAACCGCGGGGAGAAAATGGACTCACACAGAAGGCACTCCCCGCACTCCAGCCGAGAATCGAATGGGAGAACCTCTTTTATTATGTTTAAATAATACTTATGAATCCCAGTGAACATGTTTGCATATTTCTGTATGTGATCATTTAAAAATAAAACCCATTTCTCAATCTCTTGATATAGTTAATAATAAAATGTTATGGTTAGTAAAAAAATCTTTTATAAATTTCATCAGTAAAAATAAGCAGTTCTAACTGCATTAATTTAATACTTATGTCAATTAAAAATTCTTTAATAAAATGTAATTTAAAAAAAAATGACTGTTTTTTTTCCCATTAGCATAGTCTAAAGGTATTAGGTAAAAGCAAACTGCACCATTAAGTGCTAGACTTTAAAAATAAGAATTTAATTTATATGTTTAATTGTATCTATTGATGGGAATAAATTATGAACAGCTGATGAAATAAAGAAATTTGACTTAACTTTGCTGGCAGTAACAAGAAAAGTAATCACAATTAATTGAAAAAATAAACTCCTCCCACTTTTATTGAATTAATAAATTTAGCCACTGTTTGTGTCTTGGAGAAATTTCAGCAAAGTACAAGAAAGAAGATTAGTGATTGGGAAAAACGTAAAACAGAAAACAGTCATTAGTTATAAACATAGTTGACTTGAGTCATTGTTTGATATGTTTGGCTTGTGTTATAACAAAAAAGAAGAAAGTCATTAAACTTGTTTTCTTTTTAGTTCAGATAAATATGTTATTGTTGTAGTGTTCTGTGTGATTCTTTTTTTTTTAAATAATTAAAAAAAAAGAATTTTGCAGTTTACCAAGATAACAGCTCAGTCTATTAATATTTTAAATGGAGTAGTTGCACACCCTGTTTGCCATCTTAAACCATAGTCGTTTCCCTTTATTAAAGTACCAAGTATACACATCTGACTTTCCCTATGACGTCTGGGGATGACCTGGAGAGGAAAACATGCAGGTCAGCTCCTTTCTCCTCCATTGGAGGACTGAGGAAGTGCTCAGCACGAAGCCGAAATCTTGCTGAAACTTGAAGTCAGATTCACATATCCAGCTTTCAGAAGGTAATGAATAGCTATATGGACAAACACTGAACAGTTCCATTCTAGTAAGGAAGGGAATGTAGTATTACTTTAGATTGATAGCCTTTTACTACACCACCTGAAGAGTATGCACCGGTATCCGCCTTTGGGTCATTAGTTGTGGCCACAAGTAGGCAAATCTGTGATGGCAAAGTTAATCAGTTGTACTCTGTAAAGAGAGTGTGTGTGTGTGTGTGTGTGTGTGTGTGTGTGTGTGTGTGTGTGTGTGTGTGTGTGTGTGTGTGATTAGTGTTGTGGAACATGATGGGTGTCTGGTGGCACATCACTAAGTGGAAACTGTAAGAGAGATTTCTGCATTTTGCTCTGGGCTCGTGTCTCCATTGCAAGCTGCTTGACTTTGGCCTGCACTGTGGTTCTAGAATTTTTATCAAAGTGTTGAGTGTGGTATCACATTCATTACTGGATTAGGTCCACATGGTATCCCCATACCTGGAAGACTAATGATTGGTGCCCCCCTCCCCAAACCTTTTTTCAAATTAAACTGGCCTTTGATGTGTTTAGGGTCCTAGGGGAATAACTGTTACCAGGAAAAGTTAGCTGTGTAGAGGCTCAGAGAAGTTCCTTCATCATGAAACATTCAGCCTGTGCTGTTAACTTCTTTCCAAGAAGCATGATTTTGGTATCACGGCTCTGACATTCTGTTTTGGAGTTATAATGTGTTTAACACATACAAAAGGCAGAACTTTTAATTCATTTTAATTTATTTACAGAAGAAACAGATGAAATGACCACAGACAACACTAGATAAAATTCCATTCTTTATACACTTTGCCAGAGAGAACACCAAGTAGAATACATTGCTGTATACACCTTAACCACAGACATTACCTAGTAAAATTCAGTGTTTAAAATTCCATTTCTCAGTGCTTTCCACATTCTGGGCGCTTATTTCACTTTACTTATCAACTAGCAGAACTTACACAGAGTTTTCAGCAGTTTCTAACAAATCTGTGTGTTTAACAATCAGTGCAGTTCTGTTTGGAAAGTAATAGCAGAAAATGATTTTCACTTGCTCTAAAGATGAGGCAATTCACAAATGAAAGACATAGCTGGTTCATGTGAACAGTATTTGTTTCACTGCTGCAACAGACTATACTCTCAATTGCTTCACCTGCTTAAGATTTCACTCTGCATGTTGTAATGCAATCAGCTTTACACTCAAGAACAACCAGTTAAATTTCTCTTTTTTTCATAGCAATGGTCTCCACTTGCTTGGGTTCATTTTTTCTCCCAACACACGCAGTTCATTTTCATGTGCTTGCTGCAAAACTTCCACAGTAGCATTTCATTCGTAGTTGCAATTCAAACAGCACAGTGAAGAAATATTACTTGGTTTACTTCTGTGCATCTGTCCCACTGCAGAAGAATCATACTTCTGAGCTTTTAACTTCATTAAAACTTCACACATTGCTTGGACTGTGTTTTTAAAAGCATGTATTGTAACCTCCATTTTTCTGTGCACTCACTCCAGAACTGAATGACTTATTTATTTATACTGTGCCATTTGGTCACACTAAAGCTAATAAGTTACAAAAGGACTGCAAGCTGAGTTATAGCTTGACCTTTTTATCCAGTTGTCAGAGCTGTCATAGTATTGGTTTCAGTCTTCTAAAATATTCCTTACTAAGCTTTGTTTTCATTTGTTCATGTTGTATTGCTGTCCCTTCATCTATTCCCAGATAGTTATATAGTCACTCTTGTTTCAGTTCTTTTGTATCACATTCCTCCTCGGGTTGTATATTTTTGATGCTTCAATTTTCTGCCACAAATGCTGCTTTTGCACATTTGTCAAAACCAACTGACGTTCTTATGTCATCTGAAAATGTTTTAACAAGTTCTAGCTATATTTTCAGTTATTTCTCAGATGAGATGTACAGTTTTAAATTATACACAAAAAAGTAGATGGGATATCTTTTTTTTACTTCTCCAAATGTTTTGGGCTTCTGATATAGTGACAGGTATGAAATCAGACTGAAGTCATGGCTAATATTGTTAAGTTTGATAGACTGAGGGTAAGACAAAACAGCAATGGTGACAAGTAATCACTCCATGATATTCCACATTGGGGTCTTACACCCTAGATAGTAATTTTCCCTTTTTGTAGTTTAATTTTAAAAGGAGGTTACACTTTATAGTAATTGCAAGGTTATTTCTCAATATGTGGTAGATGTTGTATTTTTGTAAGCATTCTGTAATCCAGGAGTGCGAAATACTGTTGAATGTCTTAATTTTTTAAAATTGTATTTTAATGTATTTATTTCATTTTTTGTGGTCTGTACATGCCATACTTAGACTTTTGTGACGCCCCACCAATGGCCCAGTAATCAAGGAGCCTCAGTCCTCACCACTAGCACCAGTGGGGGACGTATATTGAGAGGATGACAGGTACACACACAGTATTTCCAGATGCAGCTCACTGCATCAAATGCAATATCCCTTAAGAGCACACAGAGACCACAGTCAATCTGGGCCTGGTTTATCCCTCTTTCTCCAGATCCCCAGTAAGACTCCCCACTGGCACAGCTATAGAGCTGAGATCTCAGCTTTGGCCAAACCAAGACCTCCAACACTTTCTGCCCAACCATTGTTTCATGTCCCTGCCCAAGTAGCTGACACACACACACTCTTTGTTTTAAACACACACACACACACACACACACACACACACACACACACCTGGGAAAGGCTGACACATGTTTACTAGCTATGCCCCCTTTTGCCCATACTGTAAGGTAGTTGTCATTGCCACCTGCCACATCCTTATCAGCTACTTTAAGGCCCATAACAAAGGGTGTCCACTCTTACTGTGTAAGGTTACTATCAATACAAATGGTAGTTTGACCAAGAGCAAGACTATTAGGAGTGGCCCATAGTCTCACCAAATAAATATGCAAGTACTCTCAGAACTTAAATATCTCTTACAAATATCAGCCACAGTGAAAGGTTTAAATATATTTAATAATAAATAATAAAAGAACAAGAAACTAGTAAGTATATAATCACAGTAACATCAGAGTTCAAAATCACAGGAAATGTTTAAAACAACATTGCAGGACAGTCTCAAATAAATAAAGAAAAACATCTAAACTAAGCTTTGCTATGTTCCTGACTATATCTAGAGAATTACTGTGTCCTAGTTAACTTACTTGCAGAGCAAGCAGGGCAGATGTGATGAATGGATCTTCTTGTCAGGTCAAATACAAAATACTCAGTCTCTCTCAGAGAGTT
The DNA here is from genome assembly GCF_019279795.1 of Protopterus annectens. Taxonomy (NCBI): domain Eukaryota; kingdom Metazoa; phylum Chordata; order Ceratodontiformes; family Protopteridae; genus Protopterus; species Protopterus annectens. The sequence continues at coordinate 293,579,624 of NC_056736.1, read as the reverse complement.
CTTAAACTAATATCTCAAATATTATTGCTGGGATAACTTGCAGGATAACATCACTTCTTGTCATCTGACTGTATCCCAGGTAAAACACCCACTGATGCAGCTGGTAGCATTTAGCATCTACCTGTGAAAATACATAGACAGGGCTTTTCATCAAGTCTTGGTACTTGCTGGAAGTCATAAAACAATAAAACACTTGCAAGACGATGCAGGAAGTTCCCTAGTTTTAGACATTATGTCTCCTTGCTGCCATAATGTTATTCAACTTCAGCTACCCTTCTGAAGTTAACCTCTTGTGTTTCAGTTTCCCCTTGTTAAAACATATACATTTAAACAGTTACAGTAGTGTATATACATTTCTGTTCTTTTTCCAGAAGGGTACACTGTGGATACATCTCCAAGCTCAGTACTCTACAAACCCTTTTCAACACACGTCTGTACAAACCTAGTTTGATATATACATAACATATATTTCTAATAAGGTTGCAACACAAGCGTCTTACATGAAGCATGTTGACATTTCCAAATGACACATAACCATTTACAAAATTTCAGACAGCTGTGCTGGCAGTATCTCTCTTTGTCACACTTCTGTATACATCATGTTGATATTCACAAATGGCATGTAATTATTTACAAAATTCCAGATAGCTGGGCTGGCAGTATCTCCTTTCGTGACAACATTGTTTAGTAAAATGTGATCCATAGTTCCATATCAATCTTTTATTCTCCTTCTGTTCTAATTCTGTGATTGAATTTTTACTCTAGATGGCTGTACATTCCCTCTGCATTCTTGTATGTTGCTGGAAGGTAAGTTATTTCAGGTTTGCTTGTAAATATGTGCTGTTACCCCGCTTGGTGTCATTTCAGGGTGTGCATATTGGTAGTTTTTACTCAAGGCTAAATCATGGGGCAAAGAGGTTAATACCTTTACAAAGAAGTTGGCTACAATGTCTGGCTAGGAGTTTTCAAGATGGGAGCCTTTATTAACTTTATCTGTATCTCACTAGCAGTAACTTCATTCCAGTCCATATTCTCTATATTAGAATTTTTTTATGTTTTCTTTTACATCTTTTATCCATTCATCATCCCTATAGTGTTCAACCAGGTCTTTATAGGTATTTGCTGATGTCCTTTATTCTTGGTGGTGTCTCATTTATTGTTGTTTTCCTTCCCAGCTCCTTGTAAAACTAATTTGTGTCACCCTAAACTGCTTGTCTCAGAGGTGTTTGACCTGTCCAGAGCTTTTTAATTTATTGTTAGAAGTGGAGTAACTCAAATCTTGATATGTTCTGATGTAGCACACTCACCTTTCTAAGAGTCTTAGTATGCACGTTGCTTTTCAGTGTTCTTCTAGCAATGATACTTCATTTCTTAATTGTTTAATGGTTAATTCTAATAGGTATTTCCATGGTGGTGATCTCACTTGTTCCTTTATTTTCCTTTACTATTTTATGCCTTCTTGGTAATCTCTTATCTGTTATTTGTTTACCTGCATGGTGATGTATTCTGTTAATCTGTTATATCATGTGGATATATCTTTATAGTTGCAATTGCTGTATACATTTGGTTTATTAACTTGGTAACAGTCTATGTCTTATTCACTATCACTAGCCTCTCTCGGTCATATATTTATCCATTTCTCTTAAATTCAGTAATTCTTTCCTGGTTTTTGTTCTTCATTCTCAATTCTTGTGCCTCAGCATAACCAAATACTTTTTTTTTAATGATTCTTTACCAGAGTTTCTGGACTTTTGATTTATTCAGCACATAACCATTTTAGTGGAACATTTTCTTTATTAGTACACTGCTTTCTACTTCTTTTACTTCTTGAGCCTGTACCTGTTTTAGTGAACCTTCAATGTTATGTAGTCCTATCTCGCCTACATTCTTCACTTGTGGGTTCAGAGCCGAATGTCGGCTCCGACTCGGCCTATCTACTAGCTCGAAAGTCTTTGATTGGCTGGGCTAAGATGGTATCCCACAATACACTGCTCCACATTCCCAGATCTCATTTGCTGCTTGTAGAGCTCGGACGTGGTCTCGACTTGGCTGTGACGAAGTATTGAAAAAGTCTTTTTTGTGGGAAAATTTTTTGCTAATTCTTGGCTAAACTAACGCTGTTATTCTATAGAGTAGTTCTTAGTGGTGTTGCATTGTTTTTGTTGTGTACGAGTGTGTTGTGTGTGGTATCCCTTACACTCTCGGGCTAGGCCAGTTTAAGTTAGAGGACCTAGTCCTCCTCGTGTGCTTGCTTGGTTAGTTTTTCTTAATTTAAGTTGAGAACCGTTTTAATTAGAGGTTCTCCCCTGTGCCTGTGTGTATTGTTTCATGTTTCTGCTTCTGTGTTAGTGGTTTCCCACCCTTTTGGTAGCGGCTGCTACTATTTGTTAGAATGTCTAAGTAACAAAAAGAGCATAAGCCCTCGGGCTTTAAAAAGTGTACTAAGTGTGCCTATAAAATGTTTATCACAGACGGGCACTCGGTCTGTGTTTACTGTCTTGGAGCCATCCACCTTCAGGAGTCGTGCAGTTTCTGCCACTCCTTTAGTCCTCGGGTGCTCCAAGAGAGGAAAAACAAATTGATCCTAAAGGGACTGCTAAAACCGTCCTTTGAGGAGGATTTAGCTTCGTCTCCCAGCTCCCAGTCGAAGTCTAAATCCTCCAAATCCAAGAAGAGGTCGCTGGCTCCATCTATTGTTTTGGAGCAACCTTCTAAAATTTCCATTGTGGAATCTGCTTCCTCGGCTCCACCGACTTCGGGGTCGCAGGAAGTAACTGTATCGACTGACTCTGCGGCTGCTCCGATAATTTTGGAACCGATTTAGAGCCGGTCACCAAGTTTAAGGCAAGCTTCTCCAGATAGGAGGTCTGCTTCTCCATCCATTTCCTCCAAATCCTTCAGACTTTCCGATTTGGATGTAGATAGGGTGGTGCAGAGGCTCCTACAGTCGCCGGTGTTGGCCAAACTTTTCTCGGCTCCGACCCAGTTGGCTCCGGAGCCAGCTCTGTTGGTTGTACCTGCTATTCCTCCTCCGAGTGCATCCTTGTCGTCGGAGCCAGTAAGTTCCGCTCCGAGGGACGTTCCTGTGACGGTGCCGATCCCCCAGCGGGGTTTATCGGTGCTGGCATCGGCTTCGACCCTGTCAGCTCCATCCACAGGGTTCGAGACTTGGGTCTCCTCCATCGGGCCCGAGGGGGATGTCTCAGAGCACCAGTCGGTGCCGAGCCTTCCCCTTGGCGCCTCGGCAGCGGGGACTCCGGTCCCGGTCATGGCCTTGGAAGGTGGTCGGTCCTCCGATTCGGGAGGTACCGCCTTCGAGGCTATGCGGAGCGCACTGGCTAGGTCAGCTACTTCTCTCGGATCGGTCCTTCCATCCCCTATGACACTGGCAAGAGCTCCTGACATCCACCTATCCTTGGACAGCAGGGCGCAAAGGCCTAAGGACACCCCCATGAGTGGTCCCCTTCTTTCTGAGGGGCCCTCAGAGTCTGTGCCTGAGGAACCCCCCAGAAAGAAAGCTTGCAAGAGGAAGCACATAGACTCCCAGGACGAGTCCCTCACTTCTGATACTGACCTCGAGGAGTCGGAGGGGTCCCCTAAGTCTTCCTCTGAGGATGTTTCATTCTCCGATATCCTGGAGATCTTGAAACAAAGAGGAGACTGGCCTTCCAAAACCCCCTCCGAGGAGGAGTCAGTATTCCTTAAGGCCTTTGGCGCCCAGCCCTCTGCCTCCTGGGTGTTTCCACCCTTCAACGAGCTCCTGGACCTTAACTGTCAAGGGGTGTGGGAGACTCCTGACTCTGTGGAGCCGGTTCCTTGACGCCCCAACAAATATTTGTCTGCTCCCCAAGGGAAAGAATTTTTAACAAAGGGAGTCCTGGTAGATGCTATGGTGGTGGCGGCTGCCACACAGAAGGAAGTTGCTGAGTCTTCCTCTTCGATCCATCCCTCTAACAAGGAGTCTAGGGCGATGGATCGGTACAGGAAGCGTACACTGTCTTCAGCGACCTTTACCTTGCGGTCGCTGAATTATTTGTCTCATTTCACGCAGCTCCAGAGAGATCTCCTTAAGGAGTTAGGAGATACTCTAACGGGTAACGTACCTGAGGCGGTGACCCAAACGGTCAACGCTCAGCTCTCTACCCTCAACTCCATTGCTAACTCGTCCATGCGACTGATTTCGTACGCGGCCGAGGGAGCTAGTAGGGAGGCTAGTTCAGGGGTGGCCCTCAGGAGGCAAGCCTGGTTACGCCTGTGTCATTTTGCGGAGGCCTTTAAGTCTTCCTTTACTGATGCCCCCTTCGATGGTTCCTCCTTGTTCGGGACCAAAGTCAAAGACACGCTCACCAGGTGCAAGCAAGAGGGAAAGTGGGAGTCCGTTTTTCCCTCCCATCGAGGCCTTATCCCAAGGCTCAGCGGGGGGGGGAGATGTGGTTCAAAAAATCGCAAAGGTCCTTTCCTACCGCACAGGGTGAGACCCCCCCCACCGAGGCAGGGGAGGGGGGGTCGTATTCAGGGAGACGTCGCCCCAGAGGCAGAGGGGGGCCCCTGCAATTCGGGGGACCGTGATTCCTTCCGCAGTTCCCCATACTCTCATTCCTGAGGGTGTGCCCGGCTGTGCTTCTCCAGAGCCAGTCTGTGCTTCTCCAGAGCCAGTCGAATCTCCCAGTATCCGGAAGCCTGGGTCAACATCACCCGGGACAGATGGGTATTAGGGAGAATCGCCAGAGGTTACACCATTCCATTTCACTCCACATCTCCTCCCGTCAAAAAGATCCCAGACGTTCCACCCAGTCAAATGGGTCAGGCAGCAACAGAGGTTTCTCAGCTGCTAGAAAAAGGAGTCATCCAACCAGTCCCCCCAGACCAGATCAGATTAGGGACTTACTCGAGATTCTTTTTGGTGCCAAAAAGAACGGGGGACCTGAGACCCATTTTGGATCTCAGCCGACTCAATCATTATGTACACAAGTCCAAATTCCGGATGGTCACGCTACAATCAATTCTCTCGTTATTGGGAAAGGAAGTATGGATGTGCTCCATCGACCTGAACGATGCTTATTACCACATCAAAATGGACAGAGCATCCAGATGTCACCTACGCTTCCGGCTGGGAGCCAGGCACTTCCAGTTTCGAGCCCTGACCTTTGGTCTCACCACAGCCCCCAGGGTGTTCAAGTGCATGGCAGTGGTGACGGCTCACTTGAGACGTCAAGGATTCCAGGTGTTTCCTTACCTGGACGACTGGCTCCTATCCGCCCCCACCAAGCATCTACTTCTTCAAAACAGAGATACTGTTATCGATCTTTGTCACCAGTTAGGCATCACAATAAACTGGAAAAAATCTGCCTTGCTTACCCTCACAGCGTGTCTTATTTATAGGAGCAGAGTTGGACACTGTTCGGTTGAGAGCATTCCTACCTATGGAAAGGATCACAGGGTTACAACATCAGGTACGGATGATGATGGCTCTGACACGCGTGAGGGCAAGACTAGTGCTTCAGTTACTGGGGACAATGGCATCCACTATCATGATGGTCCCGTTAGCGAGGTTGCATATGAGGATCCAACAGTGGCTCCTATTCGCCCAATGGTCCTTTCAAAGACTACCACTATCCCATCCAATCTTAATCACAGGCAAATGCAAGCAGGACCTCAGTTGGTGGCTATGCACCAACAATTTAGATGTAGGGAAACCCTTTGTTTCACCCAACTCGGTGGCCACAGTGACCATGGACGCCTCCCGGATAGGGTGGGGGGCATTATCTCGGCAGGATGGTCCAAGGCACTTGGCAGGAGCACGAGATAGACTTGCACATAAATGTCCTGGAGATGAGGGCAATGCTCCTAGCGTTGCAGGCACTTCAAGATGTCCTCCCCTTAGGGACTATTGCGATACACTCGAACAATATGTCAGTAGTGTGGTATCTCAACAAACAAGGAGGAACCAGATCGTACCCACTATGCAGGGAGGCCATGAGAGTGTGGAATTGGGCGACAGCTTCCCAGCGGGCCTTGGTGGCAACGCACATCCCGGGGAAAACCAGTGTGATCGCAGACAGGCTAAGCAGGGCAATCCTCATGCCCTACGAGTGGTCCCTGAACCGCCAGGTGGCGGACAGCATATTCAGCAAATGGGGTCAACCTTGCTGCGACCTTTTTGCCAGCCCTCTCAATGCGAAATGCAGTGACTACTTCTTGCTGATCCCCCCACCGGGGGGATCTCCAAGGGACGCTCTGGCGCACAATTGGCCCTCGGGTCTGCTGTATCCTTTCCCTCCATTCCCCCTTATCTCAAGGGTGATCCAGAAAGCGCAATCCTTGGGAAGCAGATTGATTCTGATCGCGCCCCACTGGCCTCGACAAGTATGGTTCCCCTTCCTTCAACCTTACATCGCGGATGCTCCTTGGACTCTGGACCCTCGTCCGGACTTACTGACACATATGTCAGGACAGCTCCTCTCTTCCCTGGAGACACTTCGGCTGACCGCCTGGCTACTCCACTTCCATCCGTAGTCAGGTGTCACGATTTTTCTCCTGATGTAGTCCATATTCTTTCGTCCTCTCATAAGCCGTCCACTAGGAAACTACTTTAGCAAGTGGAAAATGTTTTCAGTATGGGCCCAGTCAAAAGGTATTGACCCCTTCACGGCTCCCATTGACTCTGTTTTGGAATTTTTGTCTCATTTATTCTACCAAGGGTCTGCCTCAGCCGCCATCAAAGTTCAGCTAGCGGCTATTTCTAATTATCATGCGGCTTATGAACCTAGCTTAATGGCACACAGGCTGTGTAGTGCTTTCATGAAAGGTACTCTTCTCCTTCGTCCCCCTGTATCTCAACCTGTTATGCCCTGGGACCTCAATTTTGTTCTGCAGGCCCTCACTCTCCCACCTTTTGAGCCCGCGGATTCCTGCGATTTAAAATTCCTTACATGGAAATCTGCCTTTATGATAGCTATTACATCGGCCAGAAGAGTATCACATCTCCAGGCCCTATCAGTCAAGCCCCCATATTTGATATTCCATAAAGATAGAGTCTCTCTCAGACCGAACCCGTCCTTTCTTCCCAAGGTGGCTTCCTTACCTAATATTAATCAGTCCATTGAGCTGCCGGTTTTCTTCCCCAACTTCTCTAATAAGGCAGAGTACCAGTTTCACCTGTTGGATGTTCATAGGCAACTACGCTTTTATCTACACAGGACTACAGAATGGCGGAAGTCAGACCAGCTCTTCGTTTCGTTCTCGGAAAATCGCTTGGGGTCTTCAGTCTTCAAAGTCACCATTGCTAGGTGGATAGCTGGTTGCATCTCCTTTATTTACCAGGCAGGGGGAAAGAGCCTGCCTTTTCCAGTCAGAGCACACTCTACCAGAGCAGTTTCCACTTCCACAGCCTTTCAGGTTAGGTTATCCATGGATGATATATGTGCGGCTGCAACATGGGCTTCTTCTCATACGTTTGTTTCCCCATTACAAATTGGATGTGGTGTCCAGGGGCAGGTCATCTTTTGGCTCCACAGTACTCAGGGGTATTTTCCATTGAGCCACCCAGGATGGAGGTGCTAGGGACGCTGTCCCACAAGTGAAGAATGTAGGCGAGATAGGACTACATAACATCAATTAGTTATGTACTCACCATAACACTAGATGTATGCAGTCCATCTCGCCTCACATTCTTCATTACCCACCCACCGTCCCCCACGCCTGGAGGATTGGGAGGATCCCATGATATACCTCATGTCACTAGTCCCTTTGGACAGTTTGTTGGACCTCGTTGTCGTGAGTATATGTGTGTGTGTTTGGGCGATAGATATGATTTTTCTGTTGGCTGCAAACTAGATCTGGGGATGTGGAGCAGTGTATTGTGGGATACCATCTTAGCCCAGCCAATCAAAGACTTTCGAGCTAGTAGATAGGCCGAGTCGGAGCCGACATTCGGCTCCAAACCCACAAGTGAAGAATGTGAGGCGAGATGGACTACATACATCTAGCGTTATGGTGAGTACATAACTAATTGTTTTGAAGTAGTGATTGCATCTGGAGTCCCCGTTCAAATTCTTCACTTCTTAGCTCGTCTGTCACTTAATTTTCATTGTGCTCCCTTTCTGTACTAATGAACTACTGCTGTTCAGTCTATTGTACTTCTGTGTTGCTGACCTACTGTGTATAACTTCAAATGTTGATCTTTGCTCTAAGCATACTAGTTAGGGTGGACTTTTTTTCTGAATCATATTAGATTTGATCTCTTTTCCTGATCACATTCCTCTCTGAGGTTGGAAATACCATTTTTTTCTTCTATCTCTCTTAATACTTCCTTCATTGCTTTCCATCTGTCCATCTGAACATATTCCATCTCTCCATCCAGAGCTGTTCATGTTTTTTTTTTTTTTTTTAATAATCTTTCTGAATGTTTTCAGGTTTCTAGTACTGTGATAGGAATGGACCCCATTCCTAAGTGAGGGCACTATTATAGTTCAAGAAATTTATATGGCTTCAGTCTTTGATGTTTGCCAGAGGTGCTCTTTCCAGGATGCACAATGTACCCGTTATTGCCTCCTTTTGCAATTCGTGCAGAGATATATGTATTGCTAGTATATTTAAGTAAATATGAAAATTCTTTTTTAAATAGCCCAATTGTTCTTACTACTTCCAGAACTGTCTGGTTGTCTTTGTCAACTCATTGCTCTAGTTTCTGCTTGCAAGTCCTGGTGTTTTACTACTCAGTATGTAGGACACTGCAATTGCTGGGTATAGCTATTTAAGTTGTTAATGTTAATGATGTCCTTTTTCTAGACTGCCATATCTGGTTTTCTGGCTTCTGCTTTCTTAACTGTTGATGTTGGACCATCCCACGTGATCAGAACTTCATTATTTTCAGTAATGTTTTGTGATTCATGTTTCCAGTGCATCCCAGGTACTTGTATGTTGTAGCATTTGCAAAACACCGGTGCAGCCAGGAGTGAGATGAGCAACTCTCCCCAGTTTTGTATTACAGAACCAGCATCTGTCTGATGTTCTTTGTGTTTCACTGTTGCAGTCATTACATTTGGGTTATCCCTGCTGGCAGGCTGCCCTCAGTTGGCCTGAATTCCAAAGTCTTGGGTCCTGCGTCAGTTGCTGTCGCCTCTTCCCTGACGTCAGGTCGTCAGGGGTATAAAAGATGCAGGCGACGCCATTTTATTCAGTCTTTCTTGCCGCGCGGTGCCCGAAGCAGAAGCAGTTCGCAAGTGCCAGTCTGCCGACTCCTGAGATTTTCGTGTTCGAATTTCAGATCCGAAGTCTTCATTAAAAGCTAAGTAACCCCGTTGGGGAAACTTTTTTCTTGCTCCAGACCGATGTCAGAAAAAGTTAATTGTATTTCTTGTGGGAAGCAAATACCTCATAAGGACTTTCATTCTTACTGTATTCCTTGCCTAGGCCCTGACCATGACGTTGCTAGTTGTCGGTTTTGTGCTAGATTTAACCAACGCACTGTTAAGCATCGGTACGATTTTGCATTAAGCTATTTTGGGCGAAGATTTAATTATACAATGTCGTCGGATAGCCATCCAACTCCCGGAGTTCACAAAAAACGCAAATAAAAAGACAGGCAACCGAGGTGCAAAACTGATGAAGCTTCTCTTAAGCAGGTCGCCGGTTCTCAGTGAGGGGCTTTCGCAGCCCCTGACGCCCGCTACTTTAGAGTTGCAGGCCACTACCGACTCCAGGCTGCAGGAAACTCAAGGTATTGGAACCTCTGAGGTTATTCCCTCAGATGGGCCCGGAGCCACTGAGCAGGCATCGGCTTCTGAGGGTGTATTCAGACCTAAACAATTGTATATTAAACCGACTTCAAAGACTAAAACACCTTTAAAGACAAAGAAGCAAGTTCACCAGCCACAAGGACAGGCCTCCATGCCCAAAAAACAGATGCTCAAAATGGCCGAAGACTTAATTACCTTGATCAGGGGTTCCCATCCCCCTCCTTATAAGAGGCCTAGGCAAGAGACAGACTATGAATCTTCAGATCCGGTTTCCATTTCTTCTAATTCCTCTTCTGATCAGGAATATTCTCTTCCCCCCTATGAGGATTCTGATGCTGAAGAATCAATTCCTTCAGCTTCTCCTCCTGAAGACTACTCTTTTGGGGAAACCTTGCATACCATGAGGGAGCACTTCCACTGGGAGAGCCAAGATTTTTCAGAATTTAAGAAAAGGCTCAGAGGCTTCCTTTTACTTCCTCAACACAGGCCTCTAGCTATTCCACCTGTGTTGGACATTGTAGATGATGTGTTCTCGGAGTCCAGTCTGACCCCTGACTCTTTACCTCCAGCTCCTGTTAAGCCGGACAGATACTACAGGGTCCCTGACTCTCATAAATTCCTTTTCAAAAACCCTACTGCAGACCCAGAAACTATTTCTCAGGGTCCAAAAGGGGTCAAGGCTTCTTCTGCAAAAAACCCTACCCCCTCTGATAGGGATTCTAGGGCTCTGGATAGATGGGGAAAAAAGATTTACACATCTGCTACTCTAAATTGCCAGTTTCATATGCTCAAATATCAGCAATGTATCATGACATTGCTTAAACAGAAAATGATGGCAAATTCTGAATGTGCAGAAAACAAAGAAATACAGGATTTATTGCATGCAACTGAACAAGTTGGAAAGCATACTTTGCAATGTGGTTTTGATTCTCTGGAGGCCTCCTGCAGGGCCGCTGTTACGGGTTCTGTCATTAGGAGGCATGCTTGGTTAAAAGAACAAAATCTTCCTGACCATGTTAAAGCAAAATTATTAGATGCTCCTTTACAACATGATGCCTTGTTTGGTGTTAAGGCAGAAGAGGTGTTAAAGAAAATGGAAGACAAAGCTAAATCTATGCAAACAGTCAAGGATTTCTTACCAGTACAGCCATCTAGATTTAGCAGACACTGGCCTACAAAGAATTGGTCCTTTCCAGTCTCAGACAGACCTCAAAGGGGCAGATCCAGACACCCTAGAGGCAGATCACAGCCGCAAGGATCCTACAGGTCTAAGCAGTGGAGTGCCTCTACCTCCAAAGGTGGAGAGGACAAATCACAATCATACAGGAAACAGTCCCAATGACTTCCCCCTGCCTGCACCAAGCACTTATCTTCTGGCAGCACCCTTAGGGTGAAAACTAGCACTTTTTTCTCAAAATTGGCACATTATAACCCAGGACAAATGGGTTCTAGATGTAGTGTCTCAAGGCTACAAGTTTCATTTCCATACCCTACCAAGGGCAAACATTTGGCCAGACCTGCCAAAACAGCAATGGGCAGAGGCTCAAAAACAAGTCGCAGCTCTCATGGACATGAGGGCTATTCAGCAAGTGCCTCAGCAAGAGCAGGGACAAGGTTTTTACTCAACTGTTCTTGGTACCCAGAAAGGACCAAGCATGGAGACCTATACTGGACCTATCTATTTTAAGCACTTTCCTGGATATACCAAATTTCAAGATGTTGACCTTACAGCAGCTTCTGCCCATGCTGGGCAGCAAGGCTTGGCTCGTGACTTTAGACCTAAAAGAGGCATACCTGCATGTCCCAATCAGACAAACATGCAGAAGATTCCTCAGATTCAAGGCTGGGTCAAAGCATTACCAATTCTCTGCACTGACCTTTGGCTTATCTACTGCGCCCAGGGTCTTCACAAAGTGCCTGGCACCAGTAATTGCTTGCTGCAGACAAAGAGGAATACAAATATATCCTTACTTCGACGACTGCCTCATACAAGCAGAGAACAAGGACATTCTACTACAGCATCTGATGTTTGTGATAAGACTTTTAACATGCCTAGGGTACACAGTCAACAAAAAGAAATCAAAACTAGTACCCTCTCAAGAGATAATATTCCTGGGTGCAAGCTTAAATACAACTGCCCAGATGGCTTATCTCACTCCAGACAAACAAAGGCAACTGACTACCTATTTCAAGGAAATGGCAGCAAAGGCCCAGTTATCTGCAAGAAAAATTCTGCAGGCTTTGGGCTTCATGGCATCCTGCATCTTACTAATTCCATATGCAAGACTGCATATGAGGAAAATACAATGGTACCTAAAAAGTGTTTGGACACAACATTGCCACAGTCTAGAAACAATGATTACTCTAATTCCCTGCCTGCAACAGAAGTTTCGATGGTGGGCAAAGGCTTGTGACCAAAACAAGGGGCAGCCATTCTCACTACCCCCAGCCAGGCAGAGCCTAATGACGGATGCATCAGATTATGCCTGGGGGGTACACATGGCAGGAAGAGGCATTCAGGGCACCTGGTCCACAAACCAAAAGCATCTACATATCAATCAAAAAGAGATGCTAGCTGTTCAAAATGCCCTGACAGCCTTCAAGGACCTACTTCATCCGGGACAACTACTGATAAAGACAGACAACACCACACCACGGTCAGGGGGTCACTCATTCTTATCCCCTGTGCAGACTAGCCATGGCTTTATGGGACACAGCATTGACTTACCAAGTTCATCTGCAGGCACAATTCCTGCCAGGAAAGGAAAACACTCTGGCAGACGTACTAAGCAGAAACCTCATGGATCCCCACGAGTGGTACCTGGATCTTCAGCATGATAACAAAGAAATGGGGACTCCTGGACATAGATCTGTTTGCCTCCCCTCAAAACAATCAACTAAAAAGATTCTGCACAAGGACTTAGCACAGACAAGCTTGGAAAGTGGACGCCTCATCTTTCAACTGGACAAACCTATCAGTATATGCCTTCCCTCCATTACCTCTCCTCCCCAAGATACTCCTAAAGGTCAGGCAGGAGAAACCAAAAATGATTCTGATTGCCCCAGACTGGCCATGCCAGTTCTGGTATCCGATCTTAAGGAACTTGTCCCAATGCCCAGCCTGGCCCTTACCTCAAATACCTCATTTACTGTCCCAGCAAAACAATCAAATTCTGCACAGCCAACTCAGGACCCTAAACCTGGCAGCATGGCGGATAATGTAGCCGTACAAACCACACCTCTCAGTAAAGCTGTGATGGATGTCATTTTAGAAGCCAGAAGGCCTAGTACTAGAAAATCCTATGCTGGGAAATGGAAGAGATTTTGCGCTTGGAACCAAGCTCAAGGAACTGGTACAGCTGTCCCAAATATTCCTCAGATTTTGCAATACTTAACCGAGATGCTGGACAAAGGCCTATCTTTCTCATCAATTAAAATCCATGCCTCTGCCATTTCGGCTCATTACAATACAGAGCCACCACTCTTCTCTCATCCTTTATTAAGGCAGTACCTCAGAGGAGCCAAAAACTTAAGGCCTCCAAGGAGAACGCCAATACCTGCATGGGACCTCAATTATGTCTTGGAAAAACTCACCTTACCTCCTTTTGAGCCAGCTGCTACTACAGATATAAAATTCTTATCTTGGAAAACAGCTCTGCTCCTAGCAATAACTTCTGCAAGACGAGTTTCAACGCTACAGGCTCTCATGGCCGTGGAACTCTTTATCCAGACAGGGTCTCTCTGAGAACAAACCCTACATTTATGCCTAAGGTGGTATCCACTGTAGCCCTTAACCAAACTATTCATTTGCCAACCTTTTATCCAAATCCACAGAACAAGGTGGAGAAAATTCTGCATTCTTTGAATGTACACAGACAACTTAGATTCTACTTGGATAAAACTACAGTTTTCAGAAAGGCAGAACAATTACTAGTGGCATATGCCACAGCATCACAAGGAAAGGCTATCTCCAAGCAGACTATTTCAAAGTGGATAGGTCACTGCATTCGTTTCTGCTACTCATAGCATGGCAAACCAGTCCCTAAGGGTATTAGGCCACATTCAACCAGAGCTGAAGCCACTAATGCAGCCTTTCTCAGGGGAGTACCAACCAAGGACATTTTAGAGGCTGCCACTTGGAGTTCAGTGCTTACCTTTACAAAACATTACAATCTGCCTTTACTCTAAATCCAGGGCAGGCTTTGCCACTGCAGTTCTGCAGGGCCTCATAGCCGCTCCTAATGCTGTTTAGCTCCAGCCCCCCAACCATAGCTTTGGGACTCAACCCAAATGTAATGACTGCAACAGTGAAACACGAAGAACATAGTGCAGTTGTGTACACTTACCATAAATGTAGATGTTCGAGAGTATTCACTGTTGCAGTCCAGGTTACCCACCCGCCATCCCCCTTATTTTTGCTGGAACTTATCTTTACTTCTCTAATCTATACAACCTAGGTGGTGTATTTGCTTATAGATGAAGGTAAAGCTTATTTCTGGTGCATGTATGTTTTATTTACATAAATTTAGCCTATCCTTTTGGGGGCACCTGACATCTGGGGCAAGAAAAACTGAATAATATAGTGTCGGCTGCATCTTTTATACCCGTCAGGGAAGAGGCGACAGCAACCGACACAGGACCCAAGACTTTGGAATTCAGGCCGACTGAGGGCAACTTGCCAGCAGGATAACCCAAATGTAATGATTGCAACAGTGAATACACTCGAACATCTACATTTATGGTAAGTGTACACAGCTGTACTTTTCTCATACCTTTTCTGTAGACTTTGTAAACAAATGTGTTTGTATCCTGCTGTCTTGAAACACTGTCATTAGCCTTTCATCTTTTGGTTTCAATTCATGTCTCCTTAATCATTCTTGCATCAAATCTAGATCAACATGTGGTTGTTCCAGGATGTGTCTGTAGTTGACAATATAATTGTCTACTTTCCATTTTTTCTTTCCTTTTCTTATGGTCTTTTGTATTTATATTCTTTCTTTCTTTTGTTTTATAGGTTCATAGATTAGTACTAGGCTAACTGCCCTTGTGAGCTATTTTAAGCCTAGCCAATTATCCCTAGTGAAATTCAAACCCTGTACCTTGTGTTTGTAAGGCAAACACATTAACCATTAGGCCATATTAATACTTTCTTTTGAGACTTGATGCTTTTTTACTACTGGTTTGATTTCCGTTCCCACTCCTTTCCAAAATGCTTCTGCTAAACTAAGGAAAGATGTCATCTTAGACTTCTTCACTTCATGCTTCAGAGCTTTCTCTATTTTTTTGGATTTGATTATGTCAACAAATATGTTGTTGTACTGTATGTAGTCTTAATGATTACAAGCCTTTACATATAGTCAGTTTTGAAGAGGTCCATACCACCTTATGAATGAGAAATAAACAGTCATGGCATGCACTGGTTTTTATATTACAGAAGCACAAAGCATTTTCCTTGTCATGTCCTTCTGACTCAGTACTGTTGTGGACCAGTCAGTCACTTTAAAGCTGTAAGTTGAAACAGGAAAAGCAAGATGTTAAGTTGTCTATCTCGCCTTCATTCTTGCTGGATGGGGATCGGCTCCGACTTGGCCAATACTAAAGCTCGAGAGCTAATTCCACCGGCTCGAGGCTCCCCTATATCCCACAATGCTAGGCGGTAACTACTCAGATCTCATTTGCCGCTTAGCTGATGAGGTGCTTTTCTACCGGCTGTGGCAGGTTAGTGAAAAGTTATTCTATTTTCACAATCTTTAGACCCCTATTACTTTCTTAGTATAACTTTTAGTTTTAATTATCTTTTTCCTTGAATCAATTCACCTCTTTTGCCCATAATCCCTCCCTTTATTCCCCTTTAACTTTAGGCCTTAGGCCCTTCCCCTCCTTCTCCTAGTCCTTTAGTGTGACTGGAATTTAATATTTTCTTAAAGGTGTGTGTGTGTGTGTGTGTGTGTGTGTGTGTGTGTGTGTGTGTGTGTGTGTGTGTGTGTGTGTGAGTGTTTTTATTACTTAGGCCTTTACTATGTCTAAGGACTCCAAAGTCTCAGGCTTCAAGAAGTGTGACTCGTGCTGTCAGAAAATGTCTCTGACAGATGGTCACACTTCTTGTGTGTATTGCCTGGGACCTTTGCACCTGCAGGACTCATGTGCTGTGTGCCATGGTTTCAGCCCTAGAGTCCTGCAGGAACGCAAAAATAAATTGATTTTGCTTGGCTTATTAAAGCCTGAAGGCCCCCCGACCCAGTCTGTGTCGGGGAAGCCTTCTAAGACTTCCAGACAGTCGGCTCCGGCTTCAGAGCCGTCCTCTGGAAGCATCAAAACTGCTTTGACATCGGCTCCGGCTGGAGCCGATGTTTCCAAGCCTCATACTATTACCTCGGCTCCGGCCGGAGCCGAGGCTGATAAGACTCTGTTGGCTCCGATACTCTTATCGGAGCAACCTTCGAGAAAGAGATCTAGGCCTCCCTCCATCGGCTCCATTCACTCGGCACCAGGATCCCCTCTTCTTTCGGAGCGGAGCCATAGATCGCATTCCTCATGGTCTTCCAGGCTATCTGACCACGATTTGCAAAGGGTAGTGAGTAGACTTCTCAAGTCCGAGGCGCTGTCCCAATTGCTTCATAGCCCGACTCATCAGTCAGCGGCTATTTCTGTCCCTCAATGTGTTCCTCCTCCGACTCCTTTGAGCTCGGAGCCGGGGCTCATCGGAGCCGTGACTGTCGGCGCGTCGGATACAATACCTTCCATTTCGGCTCCGTCGTCTGTTCCGATCTCCTCTTTGGAGGGATCTCGGTGCCGAGCTTCCCTCATCGGCTCCGAGGGGGCAAGTGGCATCGGACCCTTGTCCGACCCCGCTCTCCCTCTCGGTGCTTCGGTGCTGGTGAGTTCGGCTCTGACATCGGCCTCGGAGCCATCCCTGTCGGTGCCGGGGGGGTCCTGGTCTCTTCGGAGCGGGGACCTCCGGCCTTGCCCGATAGGGGTGCCTTCGAGGTCATGCGGAGTGCTAGAACCAGTGTCTGCCCCACAGTCGGCTCCGTCAGCCCCTCCATCATCAGTGCCTGCGGTGATTTCTACCCACCCCCTTGCTTCAGACCGCAGAGAGCCAACTCCTCAAGTTTCCCCATTGGGAATTTCCTCCTCTTCCGAGGCCTCTCCTGACCCGGTAGGAGAACCCCCTAGGAAGAGGCAGTGCAAGAGGAAGCACATTGACTCCCCTGAGTCTATCACCTCTGACACTGACTTAGAGGAATCTGAAGGTTCCCCTCGATCCCCCTCTGAGGATGTCTCCTTTGCTGACATCCTTGAGATCCTGAAACAGAGGGGGAACTGGCCAGCCCTTAACCCTTCAGAGGATGAGTCAGTGTACCTTGAGGCGTTCGGCTCTCGCCCTTCTACCTCCTGGGTGTCCCCTCCCTTTGACCCCCTTATGGAAGTGGTGGCAAGGAAGGCCTGGACGGCTCCTGATTCAGTGGAACCCACCCCGAGGAGGCCGTCTAAGTTTATTACTGCCCCTAGAGATAAAGCTTTTTTATCTAAAGGTGTCCCCGTCGATGCCATGGTGGTGGCCACGGCCACTAAGAAGGAGTTAGCCGATCCTTCGGTACCTGTCCATCCTCCTAATAAGGAATCTAGGACCATGGACAGGGACGGTAAGCGGATGTTCTCATCAGCGACCTTTTCAGTGCGGTCGCTGAACTACTTATGTCACTTCACTCGTCTCCAGAGAGATTTACTCAAGGATATGAGTGAAGAGGTAAAGGATCCAACAGCTGAGGGGTTCCAAGACAGAATGAACTCCCAGTTGGCAACCCTGAACTCCATCGTTAACTCCTCCATGCGGCTTATCTCATATGCTGCGGATGGGGCGAGTAGAGCCGTAGGCACAGGCGTTGCCTTACGACGTCACGCCTGGATGCGGCTGTGCAACTTTGCGGACCCTTTCAAGGCGTCCTTCACCAATTCCCCCTTTGATGGATCATCCTTGTTTAGCCCTCAGGTGAAGGATGCATTGACGAGGTGCGAGGTGGAAGGTAAGACTCTCTCTGCCGTGGGAGTCCGTTTTTCTACCCCTTCTAGGCCTTATCCCAAAGGTCAGAGGGGAGGAAAAATGTGGTTCCGCAAACAAACCCAGGGAGTCTCATCAGACGCACAAGGTCGATTCCCCTCTAGAGGCAGAGGGGGGAATAACAATAGACGCTGCCCTAGAGGCAGAGGAGGTCCGCAAAACCAGGGTAGCAGAGAAACTTTCTCTGATAAACCCTTTCAGCATCCCTGAGGAGCTGCCCGGCTGTCCACCTTCGGAGGCAGTCAGGGGAAGATTATCCCTGTACCCAAAAGCCTGGCTTTCCCTTACACAAGACAAATGGGTACAGTCGATCATATCCGAGGGTTACAAAATTCCCTTTATTCACATTCCATCCCAACCCAGAGGATCCCTTCCAGACGTTCCACCCAGTCTAAGGGAACACGCAGCGCTAGAAATTTCAAAGCTGCTATCAAAAAGAGCTATCCAATCAGTCCCAGCAGACCAACAAGGATCCGGAATCTACTCCAAATTCTTTTTGGTACCAAAAAAAACAGGGGACTGGAGACCCATACTGGATCTCAGCAACTTAAACAAGTATGTCAGAAAAACAAAATTCCGGATGGTCACGCTACAGTCCATTCTACCCTTTTTGGGTCAGGACAATTGGATGTACTCGATAGATCTTCAGGACGCGTACTACCATATCAAGATGAACAGACGCTCCAGGAGATTTCTCCACTTCAGGCTGGGAGCCAGTCACTACCAGTTCAGAGCCCTGCCCTTTGGTCTCACTACAGCCCCCCGAGTGTTTACCAAATGCATGGCAGTGGTCGCGGCTCACTTGAGACGTCAAGGATTCCAGGTGTTTCCATATTTAGACGACTGGCTCCTTACTGCCACCACCAGACATCAACTTCTTCTATCCAGAGACTTCACTATCCAAACTTGCCAAGCTCTAGGCATATCAATAAATTTCTAAACATCTGCCTTGTCGCCATGTCAATCTATTACCTTTATAGGCGCCACATTAGACACACTCAATCTTTCAGCCAGACCTACAGAGCAGAGAGTGTCAGACATCCGCAAACAAGTTTACCCTCTCTTACAATGCAACAAAGTCAAAGCCAGACTAGTTTTGAAGGTATTAGGACTCATGGCAGCAGCTATCCCCCTTCTCCCCTTAGCTCGCTTCCACATGAGGGTCCTCCAATGGATGCTGTTTACTCAGTGGTCCTTCCAGCAGCTCCCGATGTCCCACACCATATTGATAACTCAATCATGCAAGAATCAACTGTCTTGGTGGATCACATGACCTCAGGTTCTCCAAGGAAGACCCTTCACTCACCCCCCCCCCCCAGTCGCCACGTTGACAACAGACACCTCCCTGATCGGGTGGGGGAGGCATTATCAGGGCAGGACAGTCCAGGGCACGTGGCAACCTTTCGAGTGCCACTTGCACATAAATGTCTTAGAGATGAGAGCAGTGCTTTTAGCATTGCAAGCCCTTCACGACTCTCTTCCCACAGGGACTATTGCAATTCAGCTGGACAACATGTCCGTAGTGTGGTACATCAACAAACAAGGCGGAACCAGATCATACCCCTTATGTCGAGAGGCACTCAGACTTTGGCAATGGGCGATCTCTTCTCAGCGTTTTCTGGTAGCAACGCACATTCCCGGGAAGTCCAACGTGATTTCAGACAAGTTGAGCAGGGCAGTTCTCATGCCCCACGAGTGGTCTCTAAAGAAATCAGTACTGGAAGAAGTGTTCCAACGATGGGGCCAGCCTTGCTGCGATCTTTTTGCTACTCCCCAAAACAGCAAGTGTCACGACTTCTTCACTCTCTTCCCGTTACCAGGCCATCCCACCAGAGACGCTCTAGTCCACGATTGGCCCCGGGGACTTCTGTATGCTTTTCCCCCTTTTCCACTGATAACTCAACTAATTCAGAAAGCCATCGCCTTGAGAGTGACAATGATCCTCATTGCCCCTTACTGGCCTCGGCAGATATGGTTTCCATTCCTTCATCGTTACCTTTTGGAGCAGCCTTGGTATCTGGACCCAGTGCCAGATCTGTTGACCCACCAATCGGGCCAGCTGCACCAATCTCTTCATTCTCTCAACCTCACAGCGTGGTTTCTCCGATTCCAACCTTAGCCAGGCTTCCCTTAATATCTCGCCTGGTCCGAGATATCTTGATAGCCTCTCATAAATCTTCTACCCGGAAGTTTTATAACAACAAATGGAAACGCTTCTCCTTTTGGGCAACATCAAAAAATATAGATCCCTTCACTGCACCTATACAGTCTATTCTAGACTTTCTAGCAGAACTCTTTCATTTAGGCTCTTCTTCATCTACCATTAGAGTTCAGTTGGCTGCTATATCTAATTATCATGTAGGTGTCTCGGAGTCTAGCATCATGGCTCACAAGCTCTGCGAAACCTTTTTAAGCGGCGTTTTTCTTCTCAAACCTCTAATCAAAGATCCCCCACCTCAATGGGCTTGAACTTGGTTCTGGCATCCTTAATCCTTCCCCCTTTTGAACCAGCGGCTTCATGTTCTCTGAAGTTGCTTTCATGGAAGACACTTTTTCTAGTAGCCATAACTTCAGCGAGAAGGGTATCTGAACTCCATGCTCTGTGCAGTCGCCCTCCTTACTTAGTGTTTCACAAAGATAGGGTATCCCTCCATACTAATCCATCCTTTTTACCTAAGGTTTCCTCTCAAACAAACCTAAACCAAACTATTGATCTCCCCGTCCTTTTCCCTAACTATTCCAACAGGTCGGAACAAAAGTTACATTTTCTGGGTGTTCACCGCCAACTTAGATATTATTTAGACAGGACTAAACAATTCAGGAAATCTGATCAGCTTTTTCTATCATATGCGGAAGGGAAATTGGGCCTTCCAGTTACTAAAGTTTCCCTTTCTAGATGGCTCACCTCTACAGTTACTTTCATCTATGAGATCAGGCATCAAAAACTACCTTCAAGACCTAGAGCTCATTCAACTAGGGCATTAGCTACATCCGTAGCTTTTCAGGACAGGCTGCCAATAGATTCCATTTGTGCAGCAGCCACTTGGGCTTCTCCTCATACCTTCATTTCACATTACAAATTGGACATGGTCTCCAGAAACCGTGCCAACTTTGGTTCCACTGTTCTCAAGAGTCTGTTCCGATAGGCCACCCAGGATAAGGTGCTAGGGACGCGGTCCCATCCAGCAAGAATGAAGGCGAGATAGACAACTTAACATTAAGAAGTTATGTACCTACCATAACGTTCCATGTTAGTTGTCTTCTTCGCCTTCTTTCTTGGCCCCACCCTCCTTCCCCCAAGCCTGGACAGACCGATAGGAATTCATTTTGTGATCTTCCTCTGGAAGAGTTTCATTCCCACACATTCTACCACCTCTATTTCCCCTTTTGTTAGGTCTGGGATACCTTACACTCTGGTTTATATAGAGGTGGGTTACCCTTCTCCATGCTATGGAGACTAGAATTGCTTGGTCTAGCTATCAAACGAGATCTGAGTAGTTACCGCCTAGCATTGTGGGATATAGGGGAGCCTCGAGCCGGTGGAATTAGCTATCGAGCTTTAGTATTGGCCGAGTCGGAACCGAGGATCAGCTCCGAACCCATCCAGCAAGAAAGAAGGCGAGAAGAAGACAACTAACATGGAACGTTATGGTAGGTACATAACTT
Organism: Protopterus annectens; assembly: GCF_019279795.1. Lineage (NCBI taxonomy): Eukaryota > Metazoa > Chordata > Ceratodontiformes > Protopteridae > Protopterus > Protopterus annectens. Next base: position 293,558,156 of record NC_056736.1, on the reverse strand, counting down.
CTTAATATATAACATGAACTTTATTCCTAGATGTCAAGACAGTTTTCAGTATTAGCTTTAGTCTTCTGAAGTATTCCTTACTAAGCTTTGTTCTCATTTGTTCCTGTTTTATTGCTGACCCTTTATCTGTTTCCAGATATTTATACACACATTCTTGAAGTTCCTTTACATCGTATACATAAGACAATATAAACTGTTTTTAAGCAAGTTTTAACTGGTAAAGTTATTATAGTAGGTTTTCTTTAAGTTTTAATTACTGTACTAATTAGGTAATGGATGCTTGTATTTAATGAGATGAATTTGTTTCATTCATTGTCTGATGAGCATCAAGGTGTTCTACTTGCGTTAACAATAAACCTGTGTTTTATGAAACTCTATGCAGCTTTGAGTTTTGTGGATTCCACAGCATCACCTTTGGATTATTGCTGGATATTTATAGGCTTTCTACCTCTCTTCGGTGTTGGTTTGTGTATTAGTTTTTGTTTCCAGCACCTGCTTCAGTTTTTTTTGGATTGGTCCTTTACATCGCATTCCTGCCCCAGGTTGATATTTTGTTGGTGCTGTTGCTTTTATGCAATAAATGTTGCTATTGCACATATATCAAGACCAAGTGTCACGACTTCTGAGAAAGTTGTAACCATATACAATTATGATTTCAGATGTTCATCTGATGAACTATACAGTTTTAAATCATTCATGTAAAGGAGATGAGATGCCTTTGAATAAGGCTGTTTTTGTAATTATTTGGTGAACAGCTTAGTGGGTAAACTGCAAGACAAAACAGAAGTGGTGACAAAGAATCACCTTAAAATGTTACACTTTTCCTGGAGTAATAATTTGCCCTTTGTCATGGCTTAGCTATAACATGGCTTGCTATTGTTTTTTATAGTCACTGTAATATAATTGATCAGTATAAGGTGCATCTTACAAATTCCACACCTTTTTACAGCTCTATATTGTGGCATTAACAATGGATGATCCCTTGTTCCATACAACTTTCTTTTCTTACCCTTTTGTTCTATAGCCATGATTGATTTTTTTTAAATGGCTATAAACTTTGTCTGCGTCAGTTCTAGTATACAATTTATATATTGTCAGAACTTAAAGGCAAGTTGTTGGTCTATAGTTCTTAGGATGACTTGCAGGTTCACTGTTAAGGAATATTATAATGTTTTTCATGTTTTACTGTTGCAGTCATTACATTTGGGTTATCTGCCTGAAGGTAGCCCTCAGCCGACCTGAATACCAGAGTCTTGGATTCCTGCGTCGGATGCTGTTTCCTCTTCCATGACATCAGGGGTATAAAACATGCAGCCAATGCCATTACATCAGTCTTTCTTGCCGTGCGGTGCCTGAAGCAGAAGCAGTTTGCAAGTGCCGGTCAGCCAACTCCTGAAATTTTCGTTTTCAAGTTTCAGAACCGAAGTCTTCAAAAAAGCTAAGTACCCCATTGGGGATCCTTTTTCTTGCTCTTAAAACTGTCAGTAAAAGTTAACAATTGTCTTACCTGTGGAAAGCAAATACCTCATAATGATTTTCATTCGTACGGCATTCCTTGCTTAGGCTCAGACCACGACGTCCCTCACTGACGGTTTTGTGCTTTATTCAACCCCCATACTATTCGTCGTCCGTCTATTTTTGCAGCAAATTATTTTGGTTCTCAGTTTAACTATCCATAAATGTCGTCGGTAAGCCATCCGACTACCGATATTCTGAAAAAAAACGTAAAGATAAAGACAGAGACAGACCACATAGGTGCAAAACTACCGACGATGCTTCCGCTAAGCTAGTCGCCAGTTCACTGGTAGTCAGTGAGGCGCTTTTGCAGCCCCTGATACCCGCTACTTCAGATTCGTAGGCCTCTGCTGAGAACCATTTGGAGTCCAGTATGCCGCGAGATGCTTCTTCGACTATGGAACCTGCAGATGTCTCTACCTTGGATGGATCTGGAGCCGCTGTGCAGACACCGGCTTCTGAGGGTGTATTCAGGCCTACAGACTTGCATTTCAAACTGACGCCTTCTTCTTCAAGGCCTAAAACTCGACCCACGCCTAGAAAACAGACGTCCAAACCGCATGATCAGGCCCATATTTCTAAAAAACAAATGATAAGAATGGCTGAAGACCTTATTACTTTAATTAGGGGAAGCCAACCTTCCCCCTTTAAGAGACCTAGAACTGATTTTCCTTCTGATTCTTCTGATCAGGATTCTGAAATTTCTGTTTCTTCTGATTACCAGGATTTGCCATTATCTACCTATGAGGATTCTGATGCAGAGGATTCCATTCCCTCTGCTTCCCCTCCAGAAGATTTTTCTTTTGGTGAAATCTTGCACACTCTTAGGTAGCATTTCGCTGGGAAAGCCAGGATTACTCTGACTCCAAAAAGAGGCTTAGGGAATTCCTACTCCTCCCTCAACACAGGCCTTTAGCTATCCCTCCTGTTCTGGACATTATAGATGATGCCTTCTTGGAATCCAGCCTGACCCCAGACACTTTACCTCCAGCCCCCAGAAAACCTGACAGGTATTAGAGAGTACCTGACTCTCACAAGTTCCTCTTCAAGAATCCTACTGCGGACCCAGAGACCATTTCCCAAGGACCTAAAGGAATTAAGGCTACTACTGCCAAAAACCCTACCCCCTCTGATAGAGATTCCAGGGCCTTGGACAGATGGGGTAAGATGGTATACACTTCTGCTACTTTGGCCATTAGGGCCTTAAACTGCCAGTTTCATATGTTAAAGTATCAGCAGCATATTGCGGGACTACTTAAACAGAAAATGATGTTGATTCCTGACTGCGGAACTTAAAGAATTACAGGATTTAATGCATTCTGCTGAACAAGTTGGTAAACATACTTTGCAATTTTTTTGATTCTTTAGAAGTATCTTGCAGGGCTGCTGTCACTGGGTCTGTACTTAGAAGGCATTCTTGGCTTAAGGAGCAAACCTTGCCAGATCATGTTAAAGCTAAATTACTGGATGCTCCCTTAAACCAAGACCGCCTGTTTGGCAACAAAGCAGAAGAAGTCCTTAAAAAGGTGGAGGAAAAAGCTAAATCTATGCAAACTGTTAAAAGATTTCCTGCAAGTACAGCCTCCCAAATTTAGTAGGCATTGGCCTTCTAAGAATTGGTCCTTTCCAGTCTCTTCCAGGCCTTCTCAGTCCAAACCCAGGAACAGCAGACCACCTAGGCTACAGTCTCAAAGCACGCACAGGCCTAAGCAGTGGGGGGCTCCCACTTCCAAAGCTGGAAGTAGTAAAACACCCCCCTATGGAAAAATGTCACAGTGACTTAACTTTAAACCTTCCAAGCCCTGCTCAACTGCCTGCTCACTTAGGGGGAAAGATTGCGCTGCATGCAAAAAACTGGGAACTCATTACCAGGACAAATGGGTTTTAAATGTAGTCTTCCAAGGATACAGATTCCACTTCCACACCTTACCAACCCCAAACGGTTGGCCAGACCTACCCCCAAATCAGTGGGCAGAGGCTCAACAGCAGGTTTTCTCTCTTATAAGTATCAGGGCTATTCAGCCTGTCCCAGCAGAAGAAAGGGGACAAGGTTTTTACTCAAGACTCTTCCTGGTACCCAGAAAAGACAGCTCCTGGTATCCTATCCTGGACTTCTCTATTCTAAACACCTTTTTGGTAATCCCAAAATTCAAAATGCTAACACTTCAACAGCTGCTTCCTATGCTAGGCAAAGATGCCTGGTTGGCAACCTTAGACTTAAAGGAAGCTTACCTGCACATTCCAATAAGGGAATCTTGCAGGAAATACCTACACTTCAGAGCAGGCTCCATGCACTATCAGTTCTCTGCACTTCCCTTTGGCTTATCTACTGTGGCCAGGGTATTCACAAAGTGTCTAGCTCCAGCCATTGCATTTTGCAGGCAGAGAAACATTCAGATATACCCATACCTGGACAATTGTCTAATTCAGGCAGAAAGCCAGGACATGCTATTAAAACATCTGGCATTTGTAAAGAAGCTTCTAACCTCACTGGGGTACACCATAAATTAAATGAAATCTCATCTAGTACCCTAAAAAACAAATTGTATTCCTGGGAGCAAGCTTGAACACGACTTCCCAGATGGCTTACCTCACGCCAGAGAAACAAGTTTGACAGCTTACTTCAGACTACTGGCCACAAAGACCCAGCTATCTTCAAGGAAAATCCTGCAAGCCCTGGGGTTCATGGCCTCTTGCATTCTACTAATTCCATATGCAAGACTGCATATGAGGAAACTACAATGATATCTAAAAAAACTATGGTGTCAACCTTCTCAGGACCTGGAGACAATGATTTATATCATTCCTTGTATAAAGACAGAGTTCCTTTGGTGGGCAGAGGCCTGCCACCTCAACAAGGGGCTCCCTTTCAATCTACCCCCTGCCGCCCAAACCCTGACTACAGACGCATCAGACTATGCATGGGGGGCTCACATGGCAGGGGACTGCATTCAGGGCAAATGGAACCCGAGTCAGATGCACCTGCATATCAACCAAAAAGAAATGTTAGCTGTACAGAATTCCCTGACAGCTTTCAAAGACCATATCCTTCCAGGACAATTATTGGTAAAGACAGACAACACCACAGTTAGGTGGTACATAAACAAGCAGGGGGGAACCCACTCGTACCCCCTCTTCAGACTAGCCATAGCTCTGTGGAACACAGCCCTGAGCTACCAAGTTTACCTACAAGCTCAATTCCTGCCAGGCAAGCTAAATACACTGGCAGATGACCTAAGCAGAAATCTCATGGACCCACACAAATGGAAACTGGAACCAAAGATATTCAACCTCTTGAGGAAAAAAATAGGGGACTCCAGAGAAAGACCTGTTTGCCTCCCCTCAGAACTACCAGTTGGACAAATTCTGCACAAGGACTCCCCACACTCAAGCTTGGAAAGTAGTTGCCCTGTCCTTTACTTGGGAAAGCCTCTCAGTTTATGCTTTTCCCCCTCTGCTTCTCCTCTCGAAGGTTCTGCTAAAGATCAAACAGGACAAACCAAGGACAATACTGATCGCACCAGACTGGCCTCGCCAGCTCTGATATCCTCTCTTGCGCAGTGTGATACTGCTGGATCCATGGCACCTACCTCACACACCTTCCCTGCTGTCCCAGCAGGCGGACCAGATTCTGCACCCTCAGCTTCAAACCCTGAACCTTGCAGCCTGGCTAATTCCTTGAGCTCTCCAATAGCATCCCTCAGTAAGCAGGTGCTAGATGTCATATTGGAAGCAAGGAGACCTAGTACTAGAAAATCCTATGCTGAAAAGTGGAAAAGATACTGTTCCTGGAGCCAGACTCAGGGGATGGGCACTACGGTACCCAGCTTACCTCATATCCTTCAGTACTTAACAGAAATGCTCCACATGGGCCTATCCTTCTCGTCTATCAAAATTCATGCCTCTGCCATTTCAGCACATTATAATACTAAACCACCCCTCTTCTGTCACCCAGTGTTAAAGCAATTCCTCAGTGGGGCTAAAAATTTAAGACTCCCATGCGAGCCCCTACTCCAGCCTGGTATCTTAACTTTGTATTGGAAAAGCTCACTCTCCCCCCATTTGAACCAGCTGCAACTGCAGAGTTGAAATTCCTTTCTTGGAAAATAGCCTTTCTTCTAGCCATCACTTCAGCTAGAAGAGTGTCTGAATTACAGGCCCTTATGGCAGTGGAGCCCTTCATTATCTTCCATGCGGACAGGGTTTCCCCTCAGGACCAATCCTTCCTATATGCCCAAGGTGGTGTCTAATGTGGCCCTAAATCAGTCTATTCATTTGCCTACCTTTTTCCTGAATCTACAAAACAAAGGAGAGAGTACTGCACTCTTTGGACATGCACAGACAACTTAGATTTTATTTGGACAGGACTAAGCCTCTCAGAAAATCTGAACAGCTGCTAGTTGGCTTTGCTGTAGGGTCAGAGGGGAAGGCCATTTCAAAGCAAACAGTTTCTAAATGGATAGCCCATTGCATTCATTTCTGCTATAAGCACCATGGAAAACCTACCCCACAGGGGATTAGATCTCATTCCACCAGGGCTGCATCTACCTCTACAGCCTTAACCTACCCCACAGGGGATTAGATCTCATTCCACCAGGGCTGCATCTACCTCTACAGCCTTTCTCAGAAGAGTCCCTACCAGGGACATCTTAGAAGCTGCTACCTGGAGCTCTGTACATACCTTCACCAAACATTGCCACATGCCTGTTTTTTCTAAATCCAGAGCTGGTTTTGCCACTACAGTTTTGCAGGGCTTAATAGCTGGCCCTAATGCTCTCTAACTTCCTCCTCCCTTCCTTAGCTTTGGGAATCAACCCAAATGTAATGACTGCAACAGTGAAACACGAAGAACATAAATGTAGATGTTTGAGTGTATTCACTGTTGCAGTCCTGGTTACTCTCCCTCCAGCCTCCTGTCTTATCTTGGCTCTACCTTTCCTTCTTGTTTTGTGTAGTTGAGCTTTCTGGTGTATTTGCTTTTTGTTGGGGGTGTAACATAACATATAATTG
>NC_056736.1:293416631-293546631 GCF_019279795.1 Protopterus annectens | reverse complement strand
TTCCCTTCCTGTCCCAGTCATCAGTAGCATTGCTGTACTCCCTTAGACACAGTAGCCTTCCTTTAAATTATAACAAGCAATGGCATGCAGCCACAAATCTTTTAAAGTCAGTATGTGTGTTGTTACAGGTTCTCCTACATGTATTTTGCTGTATCACTCTCAATCCCGATCACAACTGCCAGGTTAGTAGCAGGCATCACCTCTGGCAGTACCTTCTCAGTCAGTCAGACAGTATCAGGATGGCAAGAAAGTGGAGTCCCCACAAATGTTTTAAATTTAACTTTAATGAATCCACAAATCTATTTCTGAAAATGAAAGAAGCTTACAGAATTCAAGCTTCAATTACTTCAGTTAGATATATTTATCAATTGCTTTGTTAGATATATTTAAGACTCCTAAGTCACCACACCAACAACTTCTTGACTCTGGTTCAGCCAATCACTGTATGGAATTTGAGGGCTGAACCTAACCTTTCCTGTAACTAGTGTAGTCCAGGTACAGATTTGCTGTATCCAGGACTCTTAGTAAGCTTCTGAGCCCCCCAAGCCTTTCTGTGTTGGAGGGAAGCCGCCTAGCTTATCAATGGGAGTGGTAAGCATTAGGTAGCCTATCTACCACAAGAGGAGTGGTTCCTGGCCCAGAAATTGTAGCTACTGGCCGTTTGGGTAGTTTTTTCCCATCTCTTTCAACTTTCTGGTTTAAAAGCCACACTTGTGCTTGTTTCCCACCTTTCCTGTAACTAGCCTAGTCCAGATACAGAGTTGCTGTATCCAGGACTGTTGGTAAGCTTTTGAACCCCACAAGCCTTTCTGTGTTGGAGGGAAGCCTTCTAGCGTATCAGTGGGAGTGGTAAGCACTCGGTAGCCTATCTACCACAAGACTAGTGGTTCTGGCCCAGAAATTGTAGTTTACTGGCCGTTTGGGCAGTTTTTCCATCTCTCTCAACTTTCTGGTTTTAAAGCCCGTGTTTGCGCTTGATCCCCACCTTTCCTGTAACTAGTCTAGTCCAGGTACAGATTTGCTGTATCCAGGACTGTTTGTAAGCTTCTGAGCCCCCCAAGCCTTTGTGTTGGAGTGGAGCCTTCTAGCTTATCAGTGGGAGTGGTAAGTACTAGGTAGCCTGTCTACCACAAGAGAAGTGGTTCTTGGCCCAGGGATTGTAGTTTATTAATCTTTCAGGAAGTTGCCCATCTCTTTCAACTTTCTGGTTTAAAAGACCACATCTGCGCTTGTTTCCCATCTTTCCTGTAACTTACCTACTGGAAAGCACTAGAAAGCCTTAAACTGATACAAGCCTTCTAGCTTAAAAGAGAGACTTTGGAATGATTGAGTATCAGTTTTCTGTATTTTCTTGCTGTACTTAACTGTTCTCCGCCTAAATGCTGATTTTCCAGCACTTATTGTGATTTGAAAGCTTGTTTTTTTCACATATTGTACTTATTTGACTGCCTGCACTTTTAAAAAATTGTTTTTTGTTTAAATAAATTGCTTATTGTTGTAGGCTACACACTAAAGTGCGATAGCCTTTTCGGATCGCTTGTAGTCGTTTAAAGCTGTTTTAAGTGTACTTTTTACTGTTTTTGCCTTATCTTTTCAAAAAAAAAAAAAAAAAATTGTTTCCCGCCTTTCTAAGCTAGTATAGTCCAGTTTTGAGGCTAGTGCTGAATTCAGGGCTGTGTTACAAGTTTCTGAGTTGCCCATTCCTTACTTGGATAGATGGAAGTTTCTCTGTTCACCTGTGAGAGAGGGGAACTTTGAGCAGCCATCTGTCCCTGGAGGAGTGGTTCCAGCCCAGAAGTTATTAGTTTAAAAACTGCGTTTGCACGGTTTTGTGCGCTGGGCAGCACCGGTTAGCTAGGGCTAAATTATTCCTGGCTCCACTAAGTCTCCTCTTCAGTTTTTCACTTGAAACTAGTCTAACTTTCAACCTAAGCATTCAAAAAGCATCCTACAGTCCAGCACTTGCTCAGACCTAATAGCAAGCACTAATATACCCTGACACTTGATTGCCCAGCAGGGCAAGGCTCTTATCCACCCCTCACCAACCAAGTGACTAAGCAGCTCACCCTACTATTCAGTCATGACCAAAGGGCAACTTCAGGTGTACTCTCCAGTCCAGCTGGTGAACCTGGGTATCCTTAGGCAATGTTACAACTGCTTCATGTACACAGACAGCCCTCTCCTCCTACCACAAAACACTAACATATGCAAGAGATGCAATTATACAGCCAAACTGGAGGCTGAGGTCTCTCCACCCAAGACTGGAACAGACGGTCATGAGGAGAAGAGCTCTCTGATGATGTAGCCCAGGCGGGTATGACCCTGACCCTGAGTAGCATCCTGCCCTCGCCGAGAATGATACCTCAGTATAAAGAAAAAATGATCAATTTCAACAATTGGCTAAGCTTCTAGTGTCATTCAAAGGGATCCAGTGTCTGTCAACAATTCAATAACAATATGACCTATCTTTTTAAACTTCTGAGTTTTAATAAACAAGCTATATTGCAGGTGTCATTAAGCCCGGGGTTTGAAAATGCATTGAGCCTAATTTGCCATGCTAATTCTCGTTCCTCTAATAATAAATTAAATTAGGCTCAATGCATTTTCAAGCCCTGGGCTTAATGACACCTGCAATACAGCTTGTTTATTAAAACTCAGAAGTTTAAAAAGATAGGTCATATTGTTACTGAATTGTTGAATTGTGGTATTATTTCTGGTACAATACAATATTTATTTTTTGTATAATACCATAATTTTTGTTCAACACAATATTTTTTGTATAATGCAATATACGTTTGGATAAGACATCACGTAATGGTAAAAAATATACAGAGTGTGATGTTGTTTTAAATAAGCAATTTGTAATTAAAGCTGTCATTTAGAAACATCATAACAGCATGACGAAGGATGGTATGAGTATGTAACATACAAAGTTATATATGTTTATTTTTAAATAAGGAATTGCATACTGAATTAGTTATAAATTCTCCAATAATACGGAGAGGGGTCATGTATGCAATTCATAAGTTTATATGTAGATGTTCACAATGAGAGATTACTTTTATTAACATTTCAATTATTTTACCATTCATAGTAATGGAAAGGATGCGAGAATTTTGTTGGGTATATGTGTGGTTTTACCAACGTGCCTGTTTTTGTTTGAACTCAACATTTAAAAGAAATTTTATACTTTCTATATTTTTTGTACATTGAATGAATTGTGACATTTTAAAACAGCTGATAGCTAATCATGTGATTTGGTCCACTATTTAAACTTGGAAGGAAATTTGTGTGTAATTATCTAATGAAGTTGCCATAGTACGGCAATGAAAAGCGCTTTATATTAAATGTTTTCAGTCTTTTTTACCTGGTGCTTCCCGGAGTTTGTTAGATATGAAAGAACACTTGTTTTCTATCCATGTGTACTAGTTTTGGTTGGCAAAGAAGTTAAGAAGATTTGGCAGAGGTTATCAGGGGAACTCATAGTGCATTAGAAGTAGGCTATCAACATTTATGAGCACTATATTAGATTAAACATTATTACCATTTAAGTGCCTTCTGGAGAACTTAACTAGTTAACTAAGTGAAAATTCAGTGAAGGGAGAATTGAGAATGGACTGGTGCTTGATGCATTTGCCAGTATTGCTGGCCATCAAGACTCCCTTCCTCATGGAGTAGTAGCCATCCACACAGACTACTTTGGTATAGTTAGGGTGGCATGCACTAATACCCCATGTATCATGAGCTGTGAGAGTGTGGGAATGAGCTATACTGACCGACTGTTTTCAGAATGCAGTCCATATTCTTGGGGAAAGCCAGTTCGATAGTGGACAGGTTCAGCTATTGTTTGCTGACATTGCATTTGTGATCCCTAAGTTTGTCAGTAGCACAGAAAATTTTCCATCATTGGGGGAATCCTTGCTGCATACTTTTTCGTGTTCCCAACCAACAACAAATGCAGAAACGTCAACACCCATACTCACTCTGGGACAGCAGTCCAGAAATGGTGCCTGATCTCAATTATGGTCTTTCCTCATTTCCCCTTATTCCCATGTTCCTTCAAAAAGTGAGGATCTGTGAGTCTAAATTCATTCATTGTGACCTCGACAAGTGTGGCTCTTCTGCTGTGGACTCATCCATCTGACAGGTGTCAGCTGGAGTTTCACTACCTTCATCTAACCATTTGGTTTTCTTTTTTCAGTGACCATGGGCACTCCTTAGGTTCAAAGGCAATTACTAGGCTATTGATCTGTGAAGATTTTAAGAAGCCTAGCCATACATTCCCGTGGTAGTTTAACTCTTACATTTTGTATATGAATAACCCAGAGATGAGCTGAACAAGAATATGTCAGGACATTTACTTATTGCCCTTATCCATGAGGGACATGGATGCTAAATTGTAGATGAATTTGCAGTTTTGTAATGAAAAAGGATTTCCTTATAGTGGATACAGGGTCATCAAAGGATATTTTGTCATCAACATAGGTTCCCAAATCCCTGACTATGGGATCAAGTTTCAGGGTATATTGTCATATCTACCTAAGGTCTAACTACTTAATTATGTCCATAGACCTATTACCAGGAAAATGTATATGAGCAACTGGATACAGTTTGAGGTTTGGGCCACTTCCAAAGATTCATACTCAGTTATTCCTGTATTAAAGTCAACCTTTCATGTATTTCCAGTTTCCATCATAAGTTACACAATACTTCTCTGGCTTCCCTTAAAGTGTACAAAGCTTTTCTAATGGAATCTTTTTTATCATATCCCTCTCCAAGTGTTCAGCACTACACCCCCTCCCCCCAGAATTTGAATGTTTGCTAAAAAACTGATGTCACACACACACCTGTTATGAAACTTATATTGGAAGTCTATTGTTCTGAAGGTGAATAACTTCAACTAGAGGACTCTCAGAAATTCAGGTTCTGTATATTAATTCCACCTACCTGACTATTCAAAAATAGCTGTCTTGCAGACTCATCCTACTTTTGTGGCCACTGAAAGCATGGAGTTAAATTTGAGCCAGGCTGCTAACCTTCCTGGAGGTTACCCAAATTATTCCAGTAAAGGGAAGCATGTTTTACATTGTTTGAGTATGCACATGGGGCTTAGATTTTACCTTGTCAGGACAAAGTGTTCAGAAACACTGGCTGCAAAGTTTCTAAAGTCAGTCTATCTAGATAGCTTTCAGAGCACATAAGATTATAGGAGGTTATTAGGCTAACGGCCCCAGGGCCGTTACAAGCCTCGCCAAGTTCAACCCATGTTCCCAAGGGTGTCTGGTTCAAGCAGACAATAAAATCATCACCTATCGCCCCTGTCCAAGAAGGACACAGGTAGAACCTCTGGAGTGAATTTCTGGTTACCCATCCAGTCGTCCAAATTACACTTAAATAGGGCCAACGACGGGGCTTTGTCTAACATGAATAAGAATCTTGTTCCAAAGGTGGGGTAACCTCTGTGAGACAAATCTGTCTCTCCGGCAAGTTGTGTCGATGTCACATACCAGGTTAAGGTCCTTTGAGCGAGTGACCCGTGTGCCATTTGACTTGCGAATGTGCAGCATTTCCCTCAAAGCTGGGTCAGAGATTGCTCTGTATGCAAGGCACAGGTCACCTCTGAGCAGTCTGTATGAAAGAGTAATGTGACAATGATTTCAGTCTGTCCACATAAAACAGATCTTGAAGAGGTGTTTGGAAAGGAACATACAAAAATGGACCATTGTACTCTATTATTGGCCTGATGAGAGAAGAGTACAGGGGGGCTATATATCCTCCTTTTTCTGGAGGCAATGCCCTTACTTATGAGATGAGCATGTTTAATAAAATAAATTTCTAACATGCATTTCTACCACATATTCAAAAAGAGCAGTGACTACATCTCAAACTTTTTTCAGGATCATATCTTTGGTTGAAATATTTGCAGTTGCAACATGGTTTTCTTTGCATACCTTTGCAACACACTGCAACCTAGATGTTATCTCATGGGGCAGATCCATTTTCAGGGCCACTGTAATACATAGAATGCTTTCATTATGCCACCAAGGAGACAAGCTTGGAATGTGTGCTAAAGATGTTTCAGTAGATGGTCTGAATCATCCATTCATCCATCCACAACCCCCTTTTTCCCCTTTTTGCACATGTGGTTGGGGTGTCACATCAACAGTGGTCATCATTTAGAGACACTGTTTGTGCCACCAGGATCATCCTAAATATGAAAGCTATGTACGTACCTTAAATCCAAGTTCATCCTGTTCAGCATACACATCCTGCTTCCCCACCCTGTGATGATACCTAAAAGGGGTTGATGAAAGTTTGTAAATATCCATTTTGTGTAGTGTTGCTAAATTGTGTTTTGCAGTCGAGTGGCACACTATGTTGCTTTGTCTGTAATGGGAAGGAGCTGGAACCTGGTAAAGCTTTTATGGGACAAGCTGACTTGAGCCTTTGGCTAAGCTCTAAAGGGATTACACAGAAGGGACTCCAGTCAGATGAAAATGTCATTGTAGTAAGAATATATCTTTCATTCTTATTCCTTTTTAGATAGCCCCCCTGCAAGAGATTATGCCTTTACATCTGCATGGGGGAGGCTGGGTGTTATCACCAGAAGTAACTGGTGACTTTTGGCCCTTAGTATCTGGAGTCTGCACAGGAGACAGCACCAGTTTGTACTGGAGTGGCAACATTTCCAATAGAAAGTATTGCCATTTGAGCTTTTCTCAGTATCCAGAAACTTCACCAAGATTTTGATCATATTGACCAATGCCTTTGAAGAGAAAGTTCACTTACTTTTACCTCTCTTTTGGCAAATGCTTTGGTCAAAACCTGCTACACTATTGGAGTAATTGGTTTCAGTGCTTGCTTCAAAAGTGTCTCTGTTGTGCATTTGTGCTGTAGTCATTTGGTCCGCAGTGTACCTCTTTACCAAGCATTGTTGTCTCCTGACAAAGAATGGTGGATCAAGTGTGCAACCAGTTAGTCCATTTGTTTTCCATCACTGTAACAAGGGTTGAACAGGAGGTGCCATCACTCAGACAGCCATCAGGAGTGGCTTGTGATGTTGTTTGACTTTTCAGCGCCCCAAACACACACTTGGTGTAGCCCAGGAGTGAAGACATAAATGGTCCATCTCCGACAGACATCTCATCATTTCTGGAAGGGACATTTCCATCATATGGCCTTGTCCTGCCCCAAAGCATGGAAGCTGGTTTACCTAGTCTTCACTAAGGAAATTGCACTTCCCAATGTGCTCCTGAGTGCAGGCACCTGCCTCACACTGTGGGAGAGACAAACGGACCATTCCTCTTCACTCCTTCCCCTCTATGCCTGGCTCTTTCACTGCCAGGATCTTTAATCAAACCCTAGTTGTCTGGGTCAGAGATAGAACTCCATCCCTCTTCACCACAGAGCCAGGCAGAAACTATGTTTTATGAGGTGGTAATGAAGTTCACAAGGAGGTGAAGACTGTGGAATAAGAAATAGATGAGTTATTACACAGGATCACTACACATGCCTATTTTTAATAATGCCACTGAATATCAGAAGCCCTTAGCAATATAACTAATCCAGCAGAGGTATACAACAGTTGTAGAGCAGTTGTGAATGCAAGGTAGAGGTAGAGGTTCAGAGGCTGGGTGGTAATAGCAAAAATCTTCCGAGTCTATTTTGAAAGCTTATTTAGTGCAGACAGAAAATGCATGAAATTAGAGAAAGATGTTCAAGAGTGTTTACAGGCTTTAGATTTGTCTAGGATAACTCTGGATTAGGCAGCTAATGTAGCTTATAACAGTTGAAAGGGTGCAAGAAACTATGAAAGGGAAGACAGCAGGTAAAGTTCTATGAGGTGATGGGATACCTCTAGATGTAGGCAAGAGTAGTAAAGATAAGGTTATTCTATATTTGGTGCAGCTGATTAAGGAAGAAAGACTAGGGCATTGTGGAAACAAACAGCAGTACCTGTAATACTCAAGGAAGGTAAAGATCCACTTTTGCCTTCTTCATATAGGCAAATATCTATACTTGATTATAATTATAGACTGTGTGCATCTGTTTTGGTATGTTGACTGACAGAATGTTTGCCTGCATTGATTAATAATAATTAATCTGGCATTTTGGGAGGGTGGCAAACATTTGATAATTTCTTGAAGACCAAATTTGATGTGAAAGTGGTGCAGAATAGAAAGGGTGGGATTGGATGCAATAGTGAGCATGCAGAAAAAGCTTTTGATAGAAATGAGTGCTATCATTATGAAAATATTTGTGGTGACTGGGCTACCTGTAGAGTTTGTAGATTTAATATTAACAGTTTATGTGGGATTGTCAGCTCAGGTGGCAGTACATGCTGGCTTATTACTATTGTCTAGTTTATATCAAGGGATTCACCAGTAGTATCCATTGACTCCAGTTTTATTTGCTTTGCATGTTGAACTTTTGGCTGCAATTACTCATAAATAAGTCCGATATTTGTGTGTATACACCGGGTACACAGGAAATTAAAATTTCATTATTGACACATGATGTGTTGATTTATTTGATGAAACCCACATAATATTTTGGAATTGCTCTTTCATTCTCTTGATAGAGTTGGTATTTCTAAGGCTGTAAAATGAATAAAAAAGACAAAAGCAGTTGCATTTGATTATGAGTCTTGCAGGGTGAAACAAAAGTGTTTTTTTTTTTCTTTGGAATGTTTCATATGTTAAGTATTTATGGATTTGGCTGGGGAACATACCTCTCAACCTGGAATAATCAAAACTCTGGACAAAGGCCCATGAAAAGTAGGTACAACTGGCCAAAAATCGGGACACCGATTAACATAAAATTTGCATATATAATCATGTAATGCCGCCCACTCAAATGGAATTGTGGGATAGCGACATGAAGATTGAAGTCACTAAATAATAGTAAATAATCGCAGGTATTTGAATTTCAGGCTTCATATCCCTCAGAAAATACATAATAATGCAAAACCTGTTATTTTAGCAAATATCTGAGTTTGTAGGAGGAGTATTTAAAATCTGCCCCTATTTTTCGGCATCTTCTCACCATTATTTTTGATTTGTCCAGATTTCTTGATCTGAGAGGTGCATTGGACACAAGTGTTTTAAACAGCATTCACGTTCCAGTGTCTTTTCATTTGTTTGAATCAATACAAATAATAAAAAATACTTACTTTAGAAACGTTGGAAACTAATGTAATCTTTACATAGTAGGACCACTGACCCTTTCTAGTCCTTATGTTTTCCATACTAACTCTGCTTTACATTCACAGGGTCTGTAGTTTATGTTTAGTTTGCCTGAACAGCTGGCTACATCTTCACACAGCACTACTTAAGGACTTTAACTACTATTTGACACAGCTTCTCTAAGCTTTGTTGTCCTGCCACCCATGGTACCTAAGCAGGAGGGACATTCTTGTCAGCCCACCCGTCATCATACTTCCACATCTCCGAACCATAAAACCTGGAGGAAAGTACATTAAAAAAGCTAGAACCCCCCTCCCTAAAAGACTCAAAAGCCCACAGTTCCATTTCCACACTGCGACAGTCGCTCCATACCACTACCATTTAAGGTTATAGTCCCCAAAGAGATGCAGTGAGCAGTACATGCCACTGACGTTAAAAGCATCACCTTAAATGACCTAGCACTACCTAGAATAGTATAGTTTCCTCAATGACACAGAAATTCCTGTGTTTGCAAAAAATAAATAAATGAATAAAAAGCCTCCATGTACACTTCCAAGTGCTGTTACCTCATTTACACCCACACCCAATACAGTTCCACGGAATGAGTTTTTATCTCCAATCCCTCTGAATAGTCCATGCTCCCGAACACAGTGAAACCATTACTGGCTGAGGGAGAGGAAGCCATTCCCACTGTCACACTGCTCTGAATTCACTTTTTGTTGCACTTCACAACTGACTGCAGTGGCGTCTTGCTTCACCCAAGAGGAGGAGAAAGAAGTTGCTACAGCTATGAAAGATAAACACAATCGTCGCCTGACAACAGCACAAAATATACCCCTGCTCCCTTGGCGATTTTCCTCTGTGAGGAATAAAGCCATGAGAATGTACAGGCTGTAGGTCTGACTAACAGTGATTTCAAAGTATTCAAATTAGTAGCTGTTGTTGCAGGAAATAGCAGGAAAAATATAGCAAACAGCCATATTCATTAATAAGCATTGCTTAGCTTAATGTTTAATGTAAACAGCCGAGTAGCACATTGCTGCAGCGGTTGAATGCACTCAATATCTGCATACTCAAAAAATTCAGTACAAAACTACATTTTGATGATGCAGCTCTCTCCTAGCTGTGCTGAATAATCTAGTAGCACTACTAGTCTAGTCGCAACTTGGATTATTTTTTTTTTTTTATTATTCTTTTACCTGGAGGTGGAGGAACTGGAGGAAGTCAAACCACTTCCACAGCTGGAGATAAATTTCCTCATCCTAAGTTCCTGACCTCCACTCCAGTTGTGCTGTGTGACTGTCTGCGAGTCAACTCATGACCTGGCTGTCCTGTCCTGACTTCTGAATGATCCTCCTGTTCTGGGTCTTCATGTGGGACTACAAAGGATTCCTGGCTTGCTGGGAGACTTCAAGTACTTGCTATCTTGCTTTGGAGTTTGACTCTTCTGCTTGCTCAGCAGCAGCTTCCTTAAGTTAATTTAAATTAAATATTAATTCATTAAAACACAGCTTGTTGCTGCTGATTATCAGTGTGTGCTGGGCTGGCATCAGCACGTACGAACTATGAACAAGAAGTCAAGTAAACAGATAGAAAGAGTACAGGCAGTCAGAGCCCACCCTTTGCCGAATTCCACTTTCCGACAGGCTGGCAGGCTGCCGCCTTCAGGCACGCCCCACATGTGATGATGTCAGCATTAAATTTGCAAAAAAAAAAAAAAAATTTTTGAAATAAAACCTGGGAAGTTTGGGAATTGAAGGGGACCACTTGGGCATTCATGGCACCCCATTATTTTGCCCTCAAAACTGGTAAATACTGAGGAATTTGGTATAGTTAAGAAGTATTCAGGGGAATTTTGTGGAGGAGTCTGATAAGACATAGGCTAAATTAACGAAAAGGTAATGGAGTGAATTTATGAGATGGCAAATGATGGACTTGATTTAGATTAAAGAAAGAAAGCATTGTATTTCTTGAGTGTTGGTGGTGTTGTATGGAGTTTCCAGCAGATATGTCAGTTATTTTTAAATGAAAAGAAATATAACATTTTGTATAGGGTGTTAAGGTATGTGTCTCAAGAGATGAGCTAATATTGGCCGCACAGATAGGTGAGTTGTCTGTTCCAGAGCCATATTACGATGCAGTGCAAGGTTAATTGTTACATCTGTTTCAGATATTGGAATATGATGCTAAAGAGAAACAATTTGTGAATTGAATTTTAATTGAGTTAATTTTATAAGTGTATATATATATATATATATATATGTATGTATATATATATATATATATATATATATATATATATATATATATATATATATATATATATATATATATAAATTTTTTGGTCTGCTTATTTATTATTTTATTTTTATTTTACATTTGTTAACCGGGGAGGTCCGACTGGATATATGTCCATTTTCAGCGGAGGCCCGGAGAGAAAAGCTCCATACAGTAGACATAAGACAGACAACATAATACACTGGAAAATACAATAGAGAAATACAATCCAGAGAAATTTTTCATAATTACATAATGAAAGCAGAAAAATATTTACATAATTACATAATGAAACCATTCCATTATGAGAGTAATTCATGGTTGTACAATGTATTTGAAGGTAATTTTCGAAATTCCTAGGCCAAGAATCAAGAGGTGCATATTTAATTGTGTTGCATCTTATATGTCCTAGATTTTACTTAATCACATGGCAGTAGAGTAATATAGTTAGAATTCAGAGACACAATAAAGAGACCCTAGTTGGGTAAACAGTAGTAAAGTGTGGGGAATTAGTCAGGGGTAGAGCAAGGACAGAGCCATCGTGAAGTGAAGTATTGAGTAAGGTTCTTTTTAAATTGGGTTGGAGAGGGTTGTAAGGTTAGATGTTCTTTGTGTTTCACTGTTGCAGTCATTACATTTGGGTAATCTGTTGGCATGTTGCCCTCAGTCAGCCTGAATTCCAAAGTCCTGCGTCGGTTGCTGTCTCCTCTTCCATGACGTCAGGTCGTCAGGGGTATAAAACAAGCAGCAGACACCATTTTATTTAGTCTTTCTTGCCATGCAGTGCCCGAAGCAGAAGCAGTTCGCAAGTGCCGGTTGGCCGACTCCTGAAATTTTCGAGTTCGAGTTTCAGAACCGAAGTCTTCACTAAAGCTAAGTACCCCGTTCAGGAAACTTTTTTCTTGCTCCATACCGATGTCAGAAAAAGTTAATAATTGTATTGCTTGTGGGAAGCAAATACCTCATAAGGATTTCCATTTATACTATATTCTTTGCCTAGGCCCTGGTCACAACCTGCCTGGCTGTCAGTTTTGTGCTAGATTTAACCAACATACTATTAAGCATCGATATATTTTTGCCTCAAAATATTTTGGAAACAGATTTAACTACCCTGAAATGTCGTCGGATAGCAATCCGACTACCAGAGTACACAAAAAACACAAAGAAAAGGGCAGAGACAGACCGTCGAGGTCCAAAACCGACGACTAAGCTTCTTTTAAGTCAGTCGCTGGTTTGCCGGTACTCAGTGAGGCGCTTTCGCAGCCCCTGATGCCCGCTACTTTCGAGTCGCAGGCCCCTACCGAGGCCCATGTGGAGTCCGGCATGCCGCGAGATACTCAAAGTGCTGTACCCACGGATGTCTTTCCCTCGGATGGGTCCGGAGCCGCTGAGCAGGCACCGGCTTCTGAGGGTGTATTCAGTCCTCAACATTTTTATATAAAACCGACAACAGCTGCAAAACTAAAGACAAAAGTAACTTCTAAATCTAAAAAAACGACGCATGAGCCATATGCACAGGCCGCTATGCCTAAAAAACAGATAATCAAAATGGCTGAAGACCTAATTAAATTGATCAGGGGTTCCCAACCCCCTCCTGATAAGAGGCCTAGGCAAGACACTGATTATGAATCTTCAGATCAGGTTTCTATTTCTTCTGATTCCTCTTCTGATCAGGAATTATCTATTCCTCCCTATGAGGATTCTGATGCAGAGGAATCTATCCCATCTGCATCACCTCCTGAGGATTATTCATTTGGAGAAACCTTGCATACTTTGAGGGAGCATTTTCACTGGGAGAGTCAAGATTTTTTAGAATCAAAAAAGAGGCTCGGGGATTTCCTTCTTCTCCCTCAGCACAGGCCTTTAGCCATATCCCTTGTTTTAGACATTGTGGATGATGTGTTTTTGGAGTCAAGCCTGACTCCTTACCTCCGGCTCCCAGTAAGCCTGACAGATATTACAGGGTCCCTGATTCACACAAATTTTTATTTAGAAACCCTGCTGTTGACCCTGAAACTATTTCACAGGGTCCAAAGAGAGTTAAGGCCTCAACAGCAAAAAAATCCTACCCCCTCTGACAGAGATTCAAGAGCACTGGATAGATGGGGAAAGAAGGTTTATACATCTGCAACCTTGGCAATTAGGGCCCTAAACTGCCAGTTTCATATGCTCAAGTATCAACAACATGTTATGGGATTGCTGAAACAGAAAATTATGTTGATTTCTGAATGTGCAGAAAATAAAGAATTGCAGGAATTATTACATGCAGCTGAACAAGTTGGAAAGCATACTTTGCAATGTGGTTTTGATTCCTTAGAGGCCTCCTGCAGGGCCGCAGTTACTGGATCTGTGATTAGGAGGCATGCCTGGCTAAAAGAGCAAAATTTGCCTGATCATGTTAAAGCTAAATTACTGGATGCACCTTTACAGCATGATACTCTGTTTGGTATTAAGGCAGAAGAGGTTTTAAAGAAAATGGAAGACAAAGCTAAGTCTATGCAAACTTTAAAAGACTTCTTACAAGTGCAGCCACCAAGATTCAGTAGAAACTGGCCTACAAAATATTGGTCCTTTCCTGTATCTGACAGATCTCAATGGGGCAAATCCAGACGCCCTAAAGGTTCTAAATACCAGGCACAAGATTCTTAAAGGTCAAAGCAATGGGGTGCTTCTACCTCCAAATCTGGAGGAGATAAAGCGCAACCCTTCAGAAAACAGTCCCAATGATTTCCCTCTGCCATCACCAAGCACTTACCTTTTGGCAGCACCCTTAGGAGGAAAATTAGCACTTTTTGTTCAAAATTGGCAGTTAATAACCTAGGACAAGTGGGTGCTAAACATAGTCTCACAGGGATACAGATTCCATTTCCACACTCTGCCAATGGCAAACGGTTGGCCGGATCTGCCAAAAAATCAATGGGCAGAGGCACAGAAACAGGTTATGTCCCTCATGGATATGGGGGCTATTCAGCCAGTACCAGAACAGGAAAAAGGACAAGATTTTTACTCAAGACTGTTCTTGGTACCCAGAAAGGACAAGGCCTGGAGGCCAATACTGGATTTATCAATTTTGAACACATTCCTGGACATTCCAAAATTCCCTGCCTACAACAGGAGTTTCTATGGTGGGCAAAGGCATGTCACCAAAACATCGGACGGCCCTTCACTTTACCCCCTGCCAGCCAAACCTTAACAACAGACGCATCGGATTATGCATGGGGGGGCCCACCTGGCGGGAAGATGCATTCAGGGCATATCGACCCCAAAACAAATGCATCTGCATATCAACCAAAAAGAGATGTCAGCTGTTCAAAATGCCCTGACAGCCTTCAAGGACTTGCTTCATCCAGGACAGCTACTGATAAAGATGGACAACACCATGATTATGTGGTATATAAACAAGCAGGGGGCACACATTCATACCCCCTTTGCAGACTAGCCATGGCACTGTGGAACACAGCTTTGACTTACCAAGTACATCTACAAGCTCAATTCCTGCCAGGAAAACAAAATACTCTGGCAGATGACTTAAGCAGTTCAAGTTGCTGTTTTTTTATTTCTTCATTCATCAAGTTGTGGATTAATAAAGGTTTTGTGAGGTTACCTGTTATGTTACCTTAGTGCTTTTTTGTTTACTTGTTGTTTAGTTCCTTCAGAAACCTTATGGACCCTCACGAGTGGAAACTAGATCCACAAGTCTTCAGCATGATAGCAAAGAAATGGGGGAGCCCGGACATAGATCTGTTTGCCTCTCTTCAAAATGATCAATTGAAAAGATTCTGCACAAGGATTTATCACAGACAAGCATGGAAAGTGGACGCCCTATCCTTCAGTTGGAAAAATCAGTTTACGCCTTTCCTCCTCTGCCTCTTCTTCCCAAGGTCCTACTAAAAGTCAGACAAGAGAAACCAAAGATGATACTAATTGCCCCGGACTGGCCATGCCAATATTGGTACCCAATCCTTAGGAACTTGTCTCAACACCCAGCTTGGACCTTACCTCAAAGACCTCATTTACCGTCCCAGCAAAACAATCAGATCCTGCACAATCAGCTCCAAACACTGAACCTGGCAGCATGGCTGATCATGTAGTTATACAAACAACACCTCTCAGTAAAGCTGTGATGGATGTCATTTTGGAAGCCAGAAGGCCTAGTACTAGAAAATCTTATGCTGATAAATGGAAGAGATTATGTGCTTGGAATCAAGCACAAGGAACTGATACAGCAGAACCAAATATTCCTCAGATATTACAAAAATTGACTGAGATGCTTGACAAAGGCCTATCTTCCTCATCAATAAAAATCCATGCCTCTGCCATTTTGGCTCATTACAATACAGTGCCACCAATCTTTTCTCATCCTTTACTAAAGCAGTATCTTAGAGGAGCCAAAAATTTAAGGCCTCCCAGAAGATCACCAATACCTGCATGGGACCTCAGTTATGTGTTGGAAAAGTTCACCCTGCCTCCATTTGAACCAGCTGCTACTGCAGATCCATTTGAACCAGCTGCTACTGCAGATCTAAAGTTCTTATCATGGAAAACAGCTCTGCTCCTAGCAATTACTTCAGCAAGAAGAGTCGCGGAGCTGCAGACCCTCATGGCTGTGGAGTCTTTTATCATATTTTACCCAGATAGGGTGCCTCTGAGGACCAATCCTTCATTTATGCCTAAGGTGGTTTCCAGTGTGGCTCTTAACCAAACTCTTCATCTGCCAACCTTTTATCCAAATCCGCAGAACAAGTGGGAGAGGATTCTGCATTCATTGGATGTACACAGACAGCTAAGATTCTACTTGAGCAGGACTAAAGCTCTAAGAAAAACTGAGCAGTTACTAGTGATATATGCTGCAGGATCAGAAGGAAAGGCTATTTCAAAGCAGACTATTTCAAAGTGGATAAGCCACTACATTCGTTTCTGCTACTTACACCATGGCAAACCTGTGCCCAAGGGCATTAGGTCTCATTCCACCAGAGCTGCAGCTACGTCAGCAGCCTTTCTCAGAGGAGTACCAATCAAAGACATTCTAGAGGCTGCTACTTGGAGTTCTGTTCACACTTTTACAAAGTATTATCATTTGCCTCTCTACTTGTCCAGGGCAGGCTTTGCCACTGCAGTTCTGCAGGGCCTTATAGCCGCCCCTAATGCTATTTAGCTCCAGCCTGTCATCCATAGCTTTGGGATTCTACCCAAATGTAATGACTGTAACAGTGAAACACGAAGAACATAGTACAATTGTGTACACTTACCATAAATGTAGATGTTCGAGTGTATTCACTGTTGCAATCCAGGTTACTCACCCGCCATCCCCCTTTTATTCTGGAGTTTCTCTTTCCTTCACTATCTTTTACAACCTATGTGGTGTATTTGCTTGTAGATGAAGGTAAAGTTTGTATTGTTTCATGTATATATAGTTTATATATATATATTTTTGCTACCTTTTTGGGGGCACCTGACATTGGGGGCAAGAAAAACTAAAGAAAATGGCGTCGGCTGCTTGTTTTATACCCCTGACGACCTGATGTCATGGAAGAGGAGACAGCAAACAACGCAGGACCCAAGACGTTGGAATTCAGGCCGATTCAGGGCAACCTGCCAGCAGATTACCCAAATGTAATGACTGCAACAGTGAATACACTTGAACATCTACATTTATGGTAAGTGTACACAAGTGTACTTTCTGTAGGGAGAGAGTTCCAGACTTTACCAAGTGAGTTCATAAACAGAGCTTCTCCAGCTGAGTTGTTTGCTTTGAAGGTGAAAGATAACATTTTGTTAGAGGATCAGAGAGTTTTAAGGTTATGGTAGGGGGTGATGAGTGTTTTAAGATCTGGTGTCCGTTTGGGCTGATAGAGAATCTTGTGGGCAATTATTAGTTGGTTGGTTAGTAGAAGGTTAGGTAGCTCAAGCCAGCTTAGTAGTTTGAGATTGTGGCAATGATGGGTCGTGTAGGCAGAGGCGTTGACAAATCAGGCAATGTGATTATAGCAGGTTGTGAGCTTGTTCAGGGAGGTTTTATTCAGGTTGGAGAATAGGGGAGAGGAGTAGAGAAATGTGGATAGGAGATGAGTGCGAGCAAGAACAGATGTTCATCGTGCATACAGCTGCAGTAATCACTGATGGGTTCTCTGCCGTCAGGCGGGTCCTTGGTCGGCCGAATTCCAAAGTCTAGGTCCGGCGTCGGTTGCTGTCGCTTTCTCTCCTGACGTCAGTGAGGCCGGAGTATATAAGACACAGCCGACACCATGTTCTTCAGTCTTTTTTGCCGCGCGGTGCCCGAAGCAGAAGCAGTTCGCAAGTGCCGGTCGGCCAGCTCCTGAATTACGAAAAAATTGGAAACCGAAGTCTTCATTAAAGCTAAGTACCCCGTTGGGGAAACTTTTCTTGCCTCAGACCGATGTCAGAAAAAGTTAATAATTGTATTTCTTGTGGGAAGCAAATACCGCATAAGGATTTCCATTCCCTCTGCATACTTTGTTTAGGCCCAGACCACGACGTCTCGGGCTGTCGCTTTTGCTCTACTTTCAATAAACGCACTATTAAGTGTCGGGCGGAGTTCACCCAACACTTTTTTGGTAAAGCCTTTGATTATAAAATGTCATTGGAGACTCCGACTACCGTTTTGTCCAAAAAACGCAAGGACAAGGACCGACATGCGAGGTCCGCGGTCCCCACCGACACCACAACCGGCTACACGTGGTCCGGTTCTCAGCGAGACGCCTTTGCAGTCCCTGACTACTGACGACACTCCTTTGGCGGTGTTGTCTGTACCCGAGACCGCAGGTACCTCGGCCCTCTCCCAGACTACAACCACCGAAGCCATTGCTAATGTTGAGCCTCCTAATGTGGACAGGTCCACTTCCACCCATGGTGTCTTTAGACCCTCATCTTCTTTTTCTATTAAGGCCTTTACTAAATCCAAAGCAGCCAGGCATCCCAAGAGGCCTGTTGCACAGGGCCCTTCTCCAGGCCCCATGCCTAAAAAACAGATGCTTAAAATGGCTGAGGATTTAATTACTCTTATCAGGGGTTCTCAACTCCCTCCAGACAAGAGACCCAGAGTGGAGGAAGATTCTCCCTCTTCTGATCAGGGCTCCATTTTATCAGAACATTCTGATGTAGAGGAACACTCTTACTCCCCTTTTGAAGATTCGGATGCAGAGCAGTCCATTCCTTCTGTATCTCCTCCTGAGGATTTTTCCTTTGGGGAAACCTTGCACACTTTAAGGGAACACTTCCATTGGGAAGGCCAAGACTTTTCGATTCCAAGAAAAGACTTAGGGAATTTCTTTTGTTACCTCAACACAGGCCTCTGGCGATACCTCCTGTTTTGGACATACTTGATGATGTTTATTCGGAGGCTTGCCTTAACCCGGATTCCCTGCCTCCTGCACCAGTCAAACCTGATAGGTACTACAGAGTTCCTAACTCTCACCAATTTCTCTACAAAAGCCATAATGCTGACCCTGAAACCATTTCTCAAGGCCCCAAGGGATTGAAGGCCTCTACTGCCAAGAATCCACTTCCTGCCGAAAGAGAGTCAAGATCCTTAGAAAGGTGGGGAAAAAAGGTATATACCTCGGCCTCCCTAGCCATGAGGGCCTTAAATTGTCAGTTTCATATGCTTAAATATCAACAGTTCCTGTTATCACAATTAAGGAATAAAATGTCTCAACCTGAACAACCAGATTTGAAGGAGTTGCAGGATATGATGCATAGTGCAGAGCAAGTGGGTAAACACACCTTACAATGTGGCTATGATGCCCTAGAGGCCTCAAGTAGAGCGGCTGCTACAGGATCAGTCATTCGCAGACATGCCTGGCTTAGGGAACAAAGCTTGCCTGATCATGTGAAAGCTAAACTTCTAGATGCTCCTTTACAAAAGGATGTGCTGTTTGGTACTAATGCTGAGGAGATATTACGGAAAATGGAAGAAAAAGCCAAATCTATGCAAACTGTCAAAGCTTTTTTACAGGTCCAACCACCTCATTTTAGCAGAAATTGGCCTTCTAAAAACTGGTCCTTTCCAGCCACGGACAAGCCCCAAAGAGGTAGATACAGGCGCACAAGGGGCAGAGGACAATCTCAGGGATCATATAGAGGCCGACAATGGCAAACTCCAGCACCAAGAGGTGGCGAAGACAGTGCACAACAATACAGAAAACAAACCCAATGACTCCCTCATTTCCATGCCAAGCAGGTCTCAGCTGGCAGCACCTTTGGGAGGAAAGCTAGCATTATTTGCAAGAAATTGGCATATTGTCACAACAGACAAATGGATCCTGGACGTTATAAACAGAGGCTACAAATTTCAGTTCCACACTCTTCCAAAAATGAGAGGCATGCCAAACCTGCCACACAATCAAAGGGCAGAGGCACAACTACAAATTTCAAAGCTCATAGGCATGAGAGCTATACAAGAGGTACCTACTCACGAACAAGGTCAAGGTTTTTATTCAAGACTTTTTCTGGTACCAAGGAAAGGAACCGACTGGAGACCCATTTTGGACTTATCTATCCTAAACACATTTTTACTCGTACCAAAATTCAAGATGCTCACATTACAGCAGCTTCTTCCCATGCTGGGCAAGGAGTTTTGGCTGGTAACATTGGACCTCAAGGAGGCATACCTGCATGTCCCAATCAGACAAAGCTGCAGAAGATACCTCAGATTTCTTGCAGGTTCAATCCACTATCAATTCTCTGCATTGCCCTTTGGCTTATCTACTGCGCCCAGAGTATTCACAAAGTGCCTGGCATCAGTGATTGCCTACTGCAGACTTCAAGGGATACAAATTTACCCTTATTTGGATGACTGCCTGATCCAAGCGGACAGCAAGCACATACTTCTGGAACATCTGGCTTATGTAACACAGTTACTGCATTCTCTGGGATACACAATCAACAAAGAGAAATCCAGGCTAACACCATCTCAGAAAATAACTTTCCTGGGTGCCAACTTGGACACAAACACCCAGATGGCCTATCTTACGCCAGAAAAACAGGGGCAACTAACTCAGTACTTCAAAATACTAGCAAAATGTACCAGGCTTACTGCAAGGAAAATCCTGCAGGCTCTGGGCTTCATGGCATCTTGCATTCTTTTAATCCCATGTTCAAAGCTGCATATGAGGAAACTTCAATGGTACCTAAAAAACCTATGGTCTCAACACAGTCACAGTTTGGAAACAATAATACCAATAATTCCATGTTTGCAAAAGGAATTTCTATGGTGGGCCCAAGCATGTCAAGCAAACACAGGCCTCACATTCTGCAAGCCTCAAGCAAATCAAGTTATCACAACAGACGCCTCAGATTACGCCTGGGGGGCACACATGACGGACAGGTGCATTCAGGGCAAATGGTCCCAAAAGGAAAAGCACCTTCACATCAATCAAAAAGAAATGCTAGCAGTAATAAATGCAATTACAGCTTTCAAGGACCTCCTGCATCCAAGACAATTACTGATAAGAACAGACAACACCACAGTAATGTGGTACATAAACAAACAAGGAGGAACACATTCATACCCCTTGTGCAGACTAGCCATGACTCTTTGGAACTTGGCTCTGGAATGGCAAATCGAACTTCAAGCACAGTACTTGCCAGGATTGGAAAACACGCTGGCAGACAATCTAAGCAGAAATATGACAGATCCACACGAATGGAAGTTGCATCCTCAGGTGTTTACAGAGATAATCCAAGCGTGGGGGAGGCCAGACATAGATCTTTTTGCCTCCCACAGGAATCATCAATTGGAAAAGTTTTGTTCGAGGACCTTTCATCCAAAGGCCTGGAGAGTGGACGCCCTTTCATTCAGTTGGACAGCATGGACAGTTTACGCATTCCCACCTCTGCCTCTTCTGCCCAAGGTGCTCTTGAAAGCAAGAGCAGACAGACTAAAGATGATACTGATTGCTCCAGATTGGCCAAGGCAACACTGGTACCCGCTTCTGAGGAGCCTAACACATACTCCTCCCTGGTCCCTGCCTCTAATGCCTCTTCTGCTGACTCAGCACAGCTACAAAACTCTTCACAGTCAGCTGAAAACACTCAATCTCGCTGCATGGAAAATTCCTTAACACCACAACAGACCGTACTCTCCAAGGATGTGCAGGATGTCATTTTGGAGGCCAGAAGGCCATCTACTAGAAAAGCTTACTCCGCAAAATGGAAATGGTTTTGCTCTTGGAATGAGAAAAAAGGCCAGGACCCTAGAAAACTGAACTTGCCTCAGGTATTACAGTATCTAGCTGAGCTGCTGAACAGTGGACTTTCATTTTCTTCCATAAAAATCCATGCCTCAGCCATTTCTGCAGAATTCAACACAGATCCTCCTTTATTTTCTCACCCACTCTTACGACAGTTCCTCAGAGGGGCTAAGAATATAAGACCACCAAGGAAACAACCAATACCAGCCTGGGATCTTAATTACATACTAGAAAAATTAACATCGCCTCCTTTTGAGCCAGCTGCCTCAACAGATTTGAAATATTTGTCCTGGAAAACAGCCTTCCTTCTGGCTATCCCTTCAGCTCGTAGGGTTTCGGAACTACAGGCCCTCATGGCGGTGCAGCCCTTTCTCATCTTCCATCAGGACAGGGTTTCCCTTCGTACCAACCCGTCATTTATGCCTAAAGTGGTATCCAGGGTAGCTTTAAATCAAGCCATACACCTACCTACTTTTTACCCCAATCCTCAAAACAAAGGGGAAAGGCTGCTACACTCTTTAGACATCCATAGGCAGCTATGTTATTATTTGGACAGAACAAAGTCCTTCAGGAAATCAGAACAACTCTTTGTGTCCTATGCTGTAGGGGCTCAAGGGAAGCCAGTTACCAAGCAGACTATTTCAAAGTGGATAGGCCACTGCATACGGTTTTGTTATTCCTATCATGGGAAATCTGTTCCTACAGGCATCAGATCCCACTCCACCAGGGCCACAGCTACCTCTACAGCCTTCCTCAGATGAGTTCCTACCAAAGATATTTTGGAGGCAGCCACTTGGAGTTCTGTACATACCTTCACAAAACACTACCACCTGCCTTTATACTCCAAGACTAGAGCAGGCTTTGCCACTGCTGTGTTGCAGGGCATTCTGGCTCATCCCAGTTCCAGCTAGTACCTACCACCCTGTGCGTAGCTTTGGGACTCTACCCATCAGTGATTACTGCAGCTGTATGCACAATGAACATAGTACAGTTTTGTACCTACCATAAATGTAGATGTTCGAGTGCTAATACAGCTGCAGTACAGGTTTCCCTCCCTCCTTCCCCACTTGGTAAAGGCATGGGACCTAACCCCCTCTTCATACAACCTGACTGGGTTATCCTTCTATGGTTTATTTGCTTGCAACTACTGATTTTGGATTATATTGCATTGCATGTATATATATATATATATATATATATATATATATATATATATATATAATTTATGTATTGCCTTCCTTCTGGGGGCATCTGACATCTGGGGCAAGAAAGACTGAAGAACATGGCGTCGGCTGTGTCTTATATACTCCGGCCTCACTGATGTCAGGAGAGAAAGCGACAACAACCGACGCCGGACCTAGACTTTGGAATTCGGCCGACCGAGGACCCGCCTGATGGCAGAGAACCCATCAGTGATTACTGCAGTTGTATTAGCACTTGAACATCTACATTTATGGTAGGTACAAAACTGTACTTTCTGGCAAGGGGAGTTAAGAAAGGTTTGATTCTATGTAGAGAGCCAAGTTTTTTATTTGCTGTTTTGATGGTGTGGTCGACATGCAGATCAAACTTTAAGTTGTTGTTGACTACGACTCCTAGTAGTTTGGTTGAGGGGTCTGGTGAGATAATAGTGCCATTGTTAAATGTAATGGAGAAGGTTAGAGAGGAAGTCTTACGGGATGAGGAGAACAGCAGCAGTTTGTTTTTTTGGGGGTTTAATATTAGACGACGATAGATGAAACAATTTTCAACTATGGTAAATGTGTTTTGAGATAGTGTCAGTAGCTCATCTGGGGTTGTAGTAGATCAGATCAGGGTGGAGTCATCTGTGTATTGGATACAGGTAGTGTCTGGTATTACTCTATGCAAGTCATTAATGAAAATGGAAAATAAGAGGGGCCCTAAGATGGATCCTTGGGGGACTCCAAGAGTTATAGGTAAGAGGGTAGATAGGTTGTCTTTCCACAGGACTGCCTGTTGCCTACCTCCCAAATATGACTTAAACCATTGTATAGCATGGGTGTCTAGGGAGAGTGTTTCTAGGGTTTGCAGGAGAAGTTGGTGGTTTACCATGTCGAAATCTTTGGAAAGATTTAGGAAGATGGCTGAGGAGAGTTTATTGCTATTACGGTTGTGATTTATGGCGTTGGTGAAGGACAGTAGGGCAGTGGTGGTACTGTGGTTTGGTCTGAAGCCATGTTGAGAGTTTTGACATGTGATTGTTATCAAGAAGATAGGCTAGGAGTTGTTTTTGGATACATTTTTCCAGGATTTTGGCTATAGGAGAGAGTATTGCTATGGGTCTGTAGTTTGAGATGTCAGTGCAACTGCCTCCCTTGTGGATTGGAATGATATGGGATACTTTCCAGGTAGTGGGAATGTTAGCTTCAGATATGGATCTGCTTTTCGTAGGTAATCTGCTGGTAGGAGATCTGCGGCAATGGTAGTTGGTTTTAGTTTTCTAATTAAAGTAAGGATAAATGAAGTGTTGAGACTGGTTGAAATTTGAAGGTGGTTTGGGTAATGGGTGTAGAGGCAGAGGGATTTAGTGGACTGGGGGCTAAGTTATTGGCTAGGTTTTGGATAGTTTCTGTAAAGAAGCTATTGAAGGAGTTGGCTACTTCTGCTGGAGAATGTGAGTTGTATGCTGAGGGGACAGGGGTGGTAGTTTGTCCTGGATGGAGCAGTGTGTTTAGAGTTTCCCAGAATCTATTTGGTTTGTTCTGGTTTTTTGTGTTGTAGGTTGTGATAGTAGTTCTTTTTGTCAGTAGTGACAGATTTTTTGTGTCATTCCTTAATTGTCTATAGTGGAGTTGATCTGTGAGGTTTTTTGAGGTACGCCTAGTGGCCCAAGCCTTATTTCTTAGTAAGATTTTTTGCCTAGTTGCAGCTGTAAGCCATGGGGTGCTTTTGGTTTTAGTCCTAATGGTACGAGCTGGAGCGTAGCTGTCTAGGATGGATAAGAATTTAGTGATAAAGTATTGTACAGCTTCTTCTATTGGGAGATGCTTTAGAACTGACCAGTTGCAAAGTTTAAGGTCTGTTTGAAAATTCTTAAGGTTAAAATCTTTCTTGTTTCTAATTGTTTTATAGGTGGGTCGTTTGTGGATTTCAGCCTTTTGCCTGATGATATAGGTGAGGTGATGATCACTTATGTCATTGGGCAAGGTTCCAGCTTTATACGTGAGTGGGTGATTGTTAATAAGTATCCAATCTAATATAGTTTCTTTATTGTTAGGTTTAGTGACTGTGGTGGTGGAGGATATGACTTGTGAGAAACCATAAAGGTTATTGTGGGAAGTGGGGGGTTCAGAGGAGCATAAGTACCAGTCTATATTAAACTCTCTGAGTACAATGGTTTCCTAGGGATAATTATTTGATAGCCAGTTTAGTATCTCCTCAAGTACTGGTATATTTGTCCCTGGGGGGATGTAGACACAGATTATATATATGTATACTTTTGCTTTTATTGATATGTAGTTTAGTAGTAATTGTTTCAGCAGTAGTATTTTTGAAGGGTTGATGGCTGTCAATGGTTACTTCTGGCATAGATTTGTAGAGAATAGCTACCCCCCGCCCTTTAGCAGTGCGGTCATGTCTAAATATATTGTAACCTGGTGGTATGACTTCACTATCTAAGGTACTTGGTTTGAGCCAGGTTTCAGTGAGACAGAGAACATCAGGAGAAAGGTGATCTAGTAGGGCATGTAGGTATTGAACTTTATTATTTACGTTTCTGATGTTTAGATGGCTTACTAGGTGTGAGTTAGGAGGTCTGTTTATGGTATGGGTTATAGGAGATGAGGTAGTATTGTTGGTGGATTTAATGGTAGAGGATGGACCTGGGTTTGGGTGGATGTCCCCATCCCTGGTGAGATTAGTTTGATATTTAATGATTAATTTCAGAATCTTATAAAGAAGGGTTTGGTATTTTTTAGTTTTTGGGCTGATGTAACGGTTTCTAATAGTATTTATGAGGTGTTATGGTGGAAGGAGAAAATCCAGTTTTTAAGCAAGAGTTGTAGATGTTGAATAACACCTTGTCAGTATCAGGAATTATGCCTTGAATTAATTCCCTGTTACCCAGTAGACATACTAGGTTGGGTTTGTAGGAGGATGTTGAAATAAAGGTACGGAATGAAATGTGAACTTTAGTGATTTATTGAAAGCAGTTATGTTATCAGTTTAACTTCAGGTACTTGGATGCAAATTAAAACAAAAGTCTAGCTTAACTAATATGGCTTCATTAAGAACATGAAGGCTTATCGGGGAGAGTTGGATGCATCAGTCCTACTGATTTATAAGCTGGTGCCTCATTACCCTTGGTATCATGTTTATTAGAACCAAGTAGATTTGCAGTTGCTTAGTGGATTGATTAGTAGAACAAGTAAAGCACTAAATGAACTAATAGGTAATATTATAGTTAAAATGAAGCACTGTGGTCACAAGATGTTAAGAGAAAAAATAGATGAAGATAGCCGGAAATGTATTTTCTTGTTTCTAAGGTATGACACCAAATCTAGAAAGTATAAGATGTTTGCCTGGAAATAGTTTTTATACATTAGAGGGGTTAGGGAGAATGTCCACAGGCAGATTCAAATTGCTGGAGATGTAATCTGGTGGGTTAACGAATATGAAGTATATTGCTTAGTTATGCATTGGTTTAAATAATTATAAGGGTGTATTACAGTGCTTGAAGGAACAAATATCGAGAAGCTGCTGTTTCTTATTAAGCCACTTTTATTGCAGGGTTATTGTAAAACACTAGGCTTGATTGGGAAAAGAGAAATAATTTGTTAGTTTGTTGATGCTTGTAGCAAAAAAAAGAAAGAAAATGAAAAATTTCAAAATTCTCCCATAGTGGATGATGTCATTAGTGCTATTGAGATTAATAAGAGAGAGAGTGAATGAGAAAACAGGATTGTTAAAAAATGAAAATGCTGAAAAGATTAAATGTGTGACACTATGATATGACAGCATATGTATGAAATGTAAGGTTGATATATATTTTATTGCCATTGATATTTGCAACTTTATATTGTTTTATATTTAATTTATTATAATATAAATATAGCTGTGTTAGACAGTCAGAAAAGTACTGATGATTTTTATGGGGCACTTAATATAGTCCACTTTCTGATATTTCTTTCATGTATATAAATTGTAGAATGTTTAAAGTTGTAAATTAGTTTTACTGTTTGCATTTTGCAAAGTGCTTTGTATAATTCATTTGCAAGCTTGTCTATATCTAGTAAATGTTTATACAGTTTAAATCTTGTATTGGTAAGGAATGACAGTCTGAAGATTCCTGGACATATTTAACAGTCAGCATTAGACTGAAAGCTCATGACACAAGTAACAAGTTAGCTAAAGCTTGTTAATGGATGAACCATCAGTTTTGTTCAGTGTAAAGAGTTATGAATGATGGATGGAATTAATCTAAAACTATGTGCAACATGGATTTGATTCTTTCACGGGGTCCTTGCATTTTGGGTAACCTTATGTCAGTCACCATCGGAATACAATTTATATTATCAATTTACTGATAAAATGTTTTGTCTGAAAGTATGATTTATGTTGATTTAAGGCAAGTTCTCAACAGGAAAGTGGCAAAACATAAATGTGTATAAATGTAGCTTGGTTTATTTAAAAAATATATTAAAAGTGTTTGGAAAAGTATGAGAGATGTTTGTTCATAACATAGAACATTAATCTCTTTTAGGTTTTACAGTTTTTCCCCCAACACACACTCATAAACGTTTGTAAGTATTACAATCTGATTGTGAGTGAAATTCATCATATATGCTGTGTTTGCATTTTATGTGTGTATAACATTTGTGTGTGTGAGATATGTAGTGTTTACCTTGTTTTTGGCCAGGGTTATGGCTAAATGAGTTATTGACCAATCCACATACCTGGTTAACAGATGTTAAATAAGTATTAAGCTAGATCTCACTGACTGGCCTGGCTGCTGTTACTTGTATAGTGGTTGTGTTCTTTGCATATGTGCAGAAACATACACTAATAAGAACCTGGGGCAGCAGTACAACTTCATTGACTATACTGATCCCTGGCAGATAAGCCCAACCTTTGTTCTTTCACAGAGATCACTTACTATGCTGTGCCAGTCATTTGCATGAGCATGTGAGATACTAAATGAATACTTAGACCCTTTGTACCATCTGTGAGCAGTAGCTTGCAGTAGAAGGCACTGGCTGTGTAGTGGTACACCAGTTTCCTTAGTCCCCACCAAGTGAACAAGAGTCTTATTGTCTGTCTAGCCTTAACCAGACCATCACCTATTTTTGTTGGTTGTTGAATGCAGGTTACTTGAAAGTGCAGGCTGGAGTTTGTAAGACAAACTGGTTAATTATCTTTAATGTGTAGTTTTCCAGTGTTGTAAGTAGCGCTCATAGTAAACATTTTAGTACATGAGGGTTTTTTTTGTATGTTTCAAGAAGCATTTTAATCTAAAACTATGAAAATTGGGTTTAGGGCTTTGTTTTGTAATGTAACTCATCAGAGTGTGTCATAGCACTTCTTTTTAGCAGTTTTAACAGTATTGTAAGGTAGTTATCAGGGTGGGAAAGCTTTCCTTATAGAATGAGGATAAACACTGAGTCACTTTAATTATTACCAGACTGTGGGTGTTGCAGTAATCTTTACAGACAAGTATTTTATTTATTTATTGATTGATTGATTGATTAACATTTGATTACCAGGAAAGGCTGGCTGAGGAGGCCCAAGGAGAAAAGCTCCAAAGTATTATAAATCATTTTAAGAAGAATAATTTTACAGTGTTTAAAAATAGTGCAAAAAACTACTGTGGCTTAAATAGTTATACTAAATCAGACATAATGTGAAAACATTGGTTAAGAATAGATGCAAGTTAAATGACAGTTTATAGAGAAATTAAATGTAAGTTAGTATAATACAAACAGGAACTGCGATATGAAGTAAGATAAAAGCAGGCTTTTGGTATATTTAGAGAGAAAGTTGGGGAGAGAAATTGATAGAAGTAAGGAAGTAAGTGAAGAAGGGAGAGTAAGGAGATGTAAGGTATGAATAGGTATTTGTTCACATTTAGGGATATAGTTTCCCTGGTGTTGAGTAAGAACCGAGACAGCTTTTGGCTAGGAAGTCTTTCAGAATGGTTTTGGAGGATATGAGGGAGGGTATTGACCTGATGGATACAGGTAAGGTGTTCCAGGCCTTAGCAACATGGTACTAGTACAAACAATGCCCAGCAGATTTGATGGGGCTGTGGACAAACAGGAGATTTGGGTCACTGGATCATAACTGACTGGGAACATAGTTGTGTAAGATGCTATGTAGTGCTGGATAAGCAGATGGATTCTGGATAATTTTATAGGTGGTAGGAAGCTGTGTATATGTTAATTTATGCAGAAGTTCTAACCAATTTAGGCTTTTTAGTGCTGTACAGTGGTGGGTTCTGAGAGGGGTATTTGATGTAAGTTTAACAACTTTGTTGTAGCATTGTTCGTGTTTTGATTTATCTGTTGCCTGAAGGTTAGTAAGGATGGGAGTACCACAAAAAGTGTGGGGCGGAAATAAGTAGTGGCAAGTGTAGCTTTAGTTGTGTCAGTAAGAATGTTTTTCTGCTCTTTAAAGCATCCTCAGTTTTTGATGAGTTTTTCTTATGCAGTGTTGCATCTGCAGAGTATTAGTCTAACCACTCGATTGCCTTACTCTCTACTTGATTCATGTATTCACAAATGCAGAGTAAATATTAGACATGAGAACTGTAAAGTATAGTTAGATAATTCACATGCTGTACTCAGATCTACAGCAAAATTGTAGCTCAACTGATTGTTTTCTGTTCTGACAAAAAGAACTGTAACATTGAAAATACCTGTGCAAAGTAACATAGAGACTTTTTTTCTTACAATAGATGGAATCCTGAAAACTTAGGGAATTTATTAGACTAAAACAGTCTGTTTTCCTCAAAAACATAGGGAAAGCATTAAAAGAAAAATAGTCAAGTTTGTTTGTTTGTGTCTTTCTGCTTTTCCCAGTTAGGGGTCGCCACAGCGGAACTCGGGTCCGCTAATAATTGGCAGTTGATTTTTACGTACCGGCTTGCCAGGCCTGACGCACAACCTTCAACGAAGGTACGCCCATTCACGCATGTCTCCACGCAGAAGACGCTCTAGCTGAGAATCGAACCGGACAGCGTCTTACTGTGAGGCGACAACGCTACCGCAGCACCACTTTTTTTTAATTTATTTAACACATTACATTAAATTTTACTTACTGTCCCTTTTGCGGGAGAGAAGTAGTATGTGGTAAAATGTAATAAGTCATGGTAGTATGAAATGACCAGGGGAATACTCAAATGACAGTACAAACAGTGACACAGGCATTCTTCTGGGTATGTTAAGGTAAGAATCACAAAAGAATTATGTAGAAGTAAACTGCAACTTAACAAAACTAGTGCTAATAACTAGATTTGCTAATATTCCTCAGTAAGGTTGTGGCTATGAGCTGTTAACAGATTTCAACCTCTAGTTCTGGGGTTTCTTAACCAGCCTGAGTCACTCTTGAGGCATTTGCACATACTGCTTATTACCTAGCTGAATTAGTTAGCTTAGAAAAATTTAGGGGAAATTCTTAAAGTTATTGGAAGTTATTGAGTCTTCATTACCTGGTATATGCTTTTTGTTTTAGTCTGTGACGGGCAATTCTTGGGAAGACATGCTGATTTTTAAGGTGGCATGTTTCAGTGAAAGAAGTCAGCTTTACACTGAAGTAGTGCTGATGCAAGTGAATAGGGCTAGAAACATACCTCTCAAGCACAAGAAATCTGGACAAAGCCAAAGGCCCAAAAATAGGGACACATTTTAAATACTGCTCTTAAAAATTCAGAAAGTAGCTGAAATGAAAGAGTTTGTGTTAGCATGCATTTTCAGAAGGATGTGAAATATGAAACTGAAATGACTAACATTAATTAATGACACCAGTCCTCACTGATTTGCCAGAAAAACATAAATGTTATGAAGAATGGACCAAAAATATGAGGCAAAAATCTGAACATTTAGTAAAAATCTGGACAGTTGAGAAGTATGGAGAAAGGTGTAACTGTATTTAGTTTTAATGGTTAAACAGTTATTTTTTACCAGTTAAGTTCACTTACCCTCAGTAGAATTTTTTCTTGAATAACTTGAGCTGTAGACAGAGAACAGTACAACTGATGAGAATTATAGAATGTAACATTTGTACAGCTGAAAAACCAAACCCAACACATTATAAACTGCAGTAAACAACAGAATGTAGCCTTTTATATTTGCCCTATGTAGAGGTTAAAGAAAAGTTGTATTAAGCCTAAAAAGGGGTTGAGAACACTGCATAACCTTACTTCATGGCAACCTAAAAATTGTCTTTGCTTTAGCATCTATAGAATTCATATTACAGTCCACTGGATTGACCTCGTAGTCTGTAGACGTAGCCGAGTGATGTAGCAGCACGTAATAGTACGAACATTTATCTTCTATACCCTTTTCCTTTTCAAGCTGTGTGTTTCGTGTTACTGAGAGTGTTTTAACTGATAGAGTTAAGTAAAGTGAAGGAAAATCGCAGTGGTAATAAGTCAATATCAGGGAATTCCGTGCTGTACCCTGCACTTGAGAAGTGAACAGGTATGAGACTGCTGGCAACAGCAGTTCTTAAATGAGGTAACCATTCGAAATGATTGCTCTGACTTGTCTTATTTATTTATTGTACATTTATTGACTGGGAAAGTCCGACTAGATGCATATCCATTTTCAGCGTAGGCCTGGGGAGAAAAGCTCCAGAGTTAAATTTTAAGTAAAATGTAAGGTGTACACAGAAGCATTCAAATTTACATAGGTAGTCCCAAACTTAACATTAACCAGTAACATAGCATTCAGACTTAATGCAAATTTACATAGATAGTACCAAACTTAACACTGACTAGTAATATAGCATTGAAGCTTAAGATCTAACATATTTACATAGACTGAACACATCTTTTACAGTTTTAGTTTGAGGCATTACATAATGGTGAACATTGTTAGTAGGGGTTGCATTATTTGCTTTATACAGTTGAGTTGTGAGCAAGTTAGCCACAGTAGGGATTATAGCAACAAAGAGAGCAAAGATTAGACATAGTAGGGAGTATAATAGCAGGAGAAGAGACAGAGATGGGAAACATATCTTCTGAAAGTAGTGCTTTGAAATAGTGGTACAATAATCATAGTGCTGACTCCTGCTAAATTAAAGTTGCTTAGCTTGAATTTTACTGGTAAAAGTCTGCTAAGAGTTGTTTAAAAATGAATTCCATTTTTTTGTATCACATATCTACATAGTCTGCTGTTACAAATGCCCTCCTCCATTTTAATTACAACTAACAAATGTGAGTAGATAAGTGATACTGTGTTTGAAAACTTGTAGGGGCATGTTATTGCAGATTATGCTATAGCTCCAAATTATCTGAATTTTGAAACTTGCTGCAGTTAATGCCTGAGCCTTATGAATAATCTTTGTTTGAGAAAGGTCGGATGTTCTAGAAGTTGACTGATGCTGTTGTGTTGTGTTGTGTTATGTGCCGTCAGAAGAACTCTCACTTTCAGCACACACACACGCTTGATTATAATATAGATGTTTATGTGATACAGGTGTTTTGCAGCCGGTTATTCCTAGTGAATTTAAAGATTATACATATTTTATGATGTGTTTCAAGGTTTTAAACTCCAGTTTTATTATTTCCATTTTGCTGTGGATTGTTTGGGCTGTAGATAAGGTACTAAGTTATGCTATCCATGTTAAATAGCTCTATTTCTTTAACTGTGTGGTTTTAGTGCCATTCAGTCTTTCAGTACTCATGAATAATTATTAAAATGATGGTTTTTTGGTGCCCATTTCACTGGTGGATGAGTCTGGTGCAGTGTCTACCATTGTAAAGTTGCTTACAGCTAATTTGGCTTCACGTTTTTATAATTCTATATATAATGCTGCTTATTTTCATTCCTGCACCTGGCCACTGGTGTAATAATGAAAAGACTGGCTTAGTTTAAAGGCCAGCTTTATTTGGGCAGTGTAGTTTTCACCATTAGTATTCTTCTTGTAACTTTTGAATACTACTTTGTTTAGATCACTGTAATTGGTGAACTTTGGACAGCCTTGGCGATAAAAAGTGATGTATGACTATGTGTTAAGATATGTTGTGGCCTAGGAAAAGTAGATGTTCTTGTAGCAGGCATGTTCTCCACCTAGGCTTTCTTGCTTGTGTATTTTTATTACATCCGGATGTATTTTTATTCATCAACAGCAGCATCATATCAGTGCTAGCCACACTGTTAACAAGTGCTGTGCAGCTGTATTGTTAGGTTATTACACTATTGTCATTAAGAGGAATGATTCAACACTGTCAACGCTGTTTGCACATTAGGTAGACTTGCTGTCGCATAGAAAACTGTGTGAAGGGCAATAAAATAAAGACGTAAGATACAATTATTGCTTAAAACGAATTCTGGTTCTTTTCCTTTCTATCAATTACAGCTACACTAGATCTGTAACTTAGCTGCGGCACCATCTCCATGGAAACATACTTGAAAGTAACAAGTATGAATTGCATTCTTTAAACTGAATTGTGTTATTTTGCTGTTGACATATGTCTGAATTTTGCTTACTGACCTTCACTAAATATAACCCATTTTCAAGGCCAAAATGTTTTTGTATTGTGTTTACTGTAGTTCATTAGAACAAATGTTGTGCCTGCTTTACAGTGTGCGTAGATGTTTACCCCCAGTTCTGTAATTTAGTGTTTTTGAAGCTAAGTATGCAGTGCCTTGCTGAATTAAGTTCATAAGTAGCAGTTTACAGATTTTACAAGAAAAACAGTCTTACATTTTTGAACTTGGTGCAAGACCAAGCAGACAAATGGATGCAACAATTTCTTAACTGTAGAAGTTGAATTTGTTTTGCTTGTTATAATATTTAACAACTCAGGAGTGAAGACCCCAGTTGCATTGTGCAATAGAGCATAGTTCTTACCTGGTCACCTGAACTCCTGCACTGTAAAACTATGAATAACATTGCCTGCTCAAGCAAAATAGTAATTGTTGACTAACATTTGCTTTAACCTGTGTTTGTG
The DNA here is from genome assembly GCF_019279795.1 of Protopterus annectens. Taxonomy (NCBI): domain Eukaryota; kingdom Metazoa; phylum Chordata; order Ceratodontiformes; family Protopteridae; genus Protopterus; species Protopterus annectens. The sequence goes on along the minus strand of NC_056736.1, from coordinate 293,512,825 downwards.
TGATGTTTATTATACTAACACTGCAAAACTAACATGTCTCTTTCCCTTTATTCACCTTTTCTGTTTACTGCATGACACACAGGGTCAGTTTTGTGCATGACTCCCGCTGCCAATATTGGTAGGTTCCAGCTTTCCTTTTAAAATCACTTACATGTAGAGCTTATGTTGGACATTTTCTTGTATTCGATTTCAGAATGCCTTATGCTGTGTAGCTGTATAGTTTAGGATTGTTTAAAATATATAGCTCATAAAGAAATATTGTATTAGCATGCATTCTTTTTCGTTCAAATGCTTTAGCTTTGTGATTTTTCCTTTAATTGCAAGATTTGCTAGCAGCAATACTTGTGCAAGCTTACCTGCTCTGCTGCTTATAAAACAGAAAAAAAGCAACATTGCAATCTCTGTTACATCTAAAAGGGTACTATTAATTACAAATTTTCAATATCTCAGCAAGCCAGAAATCTGATTTAAAATACTGAGACTGCCTTTCCCAAGCTTGGTATAAAAATGGATGAGGAAGTAGGTAACCAGTTTCATCAAGGGTGGGCCTCATTCCTGTAAAAACAAAGCCTGAACCATTTTTATGTAGTGTTTCAGTGGCATGTTTTTGTTATATTTAAAATAGCAAAATAAGTGAGAATTTAAACTTAGTAGTACTGTTTGTATTCAGTAGTTGCTGTAGAGTTGTTTCTTTGAGTACAGTATTGTAAAGCCTGTTGTGATTCTCAGAAGGCATTATTTAACTTTCTGATACTTTTAAACGTGTCATTCTTAGAAACAGGGTAGCTTAAAAAAACTTTGCTTTGGGATGTTACCCATTTTTGATGCTAATTTGTCATAGGTTTCTAATCTCTCTTATCTTTGCTGTCAGGATAATTATGTACCTGTTCAAGTATTAACATGTTCTTCCGGAAAACAGTGCAAGCATTTAGAAAAGTAATATATATGTACTTTTGGTATTTCTTCTTTGGAAAGTGGTGTGTTTCTTTTGCAGAAGTGTAGCGTTTTTAGAAATGTGCAGGAGCTGTAGAAACAGCCTCTTGAAATCAAACTTACCTGTTAATGCATCATATGGTGCAAAGAGTAGTTTGATAAATTTATCAAACAAGTATCTTTAAATACAACATTTAGTTTGGTCTGTCTGTTATTCACGTGGTTTCTTTTGTAAGTTGCACAACCTAAATAATGAAGTGCTTGCGTCTGTTGTCCTAACTTAATAAATGTGACTTAGGCAACTTTACCTTAGACTTTAAAGCTGGGATTTTATCGGCTTTCAGTAATGAAATGGCTCATTTTACCCTGCTTTGACACCTTCCCATGGTGAACATGGAGCGGGAAATGGTTTAGTAAGATCACTGATTAACAGCGCTGTATTGCATGCCGCTTATGTTAAAATACAGAACTTGCATTTTGGCATAGTATGTGTTGTCATTCTTCCCTTGTGTATTGTATTGTCTGGGAGTCACTGATTGTAATTATAGAATTCCTTTAATTGTGATTGTAATAAGCTTTTTTTCCTTTTTTATTTTTTTTTTCTCCCATGCTTTCTTGCTTTGCATTGTGATTGCATGCCATCTGCTGGTCTAACCTACGATGGCTTGCTGCTGTGTGATATTCACCATGCCAAAATGCCTCATCTGTTGCCATGGTTACCATAATGCTACACCCTCCTGTTCATTTCTTCCATGGTTCCCTTCCTGAAAGTACCCATGATGCACAACGCTACGTCTACCACTGTCTCTGCAGCAGCAGCTCCTGCCACAAGTGTCCCCTTCGCAGCAACAGCTACAGCCAATCAGGTTTGCTTCTTTTAAAGCTTTCTATCACAAACCCCTTGGCTCTAAATGAGTGCCTCTTTGCATATTGCCAACATTGAATAAATGAATGAATGAATAAATTAATAAATAAATTGATGGTAAAGCAGACAGAATTTTTGAACATGATAGTCAAGTGTTAATTATATTATGATGCACTTAATTAGAGCTGCCACAGGATGCAAATGACTGTGTAGTTTGTCTTGTGTTGCATTACTTTTTGTTTCTCTTTCATTATGTATTTTAAAATTGCATTAGACTTGTTTTACTGAATTACAGGAGTTAATACAACTGCTAACTTTGCTAAAGTTGCATTTTTCTTCCTTGTCTTAGTGAGCCACTCAACATATTACATTTCACAGAATAAAATTTGAAAACCTTATATTTTTATAGTCAGCATAGTGCATCTTGCTTTACTTTTGCATTTCTTTTATATTAGTGCTAATCTTTTGCTGTTTGGATAACTTAATTTCTATCATTGCACGTCATACCTACATTAAATATGTAAGTATGCAGGTTATGACAGGTGAAGTATGCATATCTACTGGTGATATTGTCTGTTTGTAATGGTTAACTGTAACATTGACTAGAATTCACTGTAATTAAAACATCCAAGTCACCAATTTTATGTTTTGTTTCTGTTCACATAGAGTATGGAGTAAACAACATATGGTTGAGAGCTTTCCAGTGGCTGACAAAATAAGACAACAAGGTTTCCCTTTCTCACCTCAGATTTGATTATATTGAAAGGAGGGGTGCAGAGGATGCATCTTCCTTAATGGCTTATTCCACCTCCCACATACACACACTTTGTGTCTCACACATCGAAGACTGCATTTGGTTCTTTTGCTTTAGCCATCATGATTTCAGTCCTCATCATTTGGTTGTTAATTAAGTAATATAGACTTTTTATGGGTACTGTGATTTCATGATGTCGTAGATATTCACTGACCCATTGATTTTAATACCTTTGTAATATTCTGTTGATTATTGTGCAGCTTTCTTTATTTCCTGCTTGTATGGGTCAACCAAACTTACAAACATCTTCCAATGACAGTCTGTACCTGCACCTCTAGTAGGTCCAGTATCAAACGGCAGGCCATACCTGTATCTGTAGTAGATGCAGTGTCAAATGACAGACTGTACATGTGCATGTAGTAGATGCGTTGTCTAGCAACAGACTGTATCTTTACCTGTAGTAGATGCAGTGTCAAATAGCAGATCCTTCATGCATCTGTAGTAGATGCAGTGCCAGATGGCAAACCCTATGTGCACCTGTAGTGAATGCAGTGTAGACTGGCTTTTGCAAAGAAACATATGCATGTCCTTCTTAAAGCAAAAGGTGTTAGTCTAAGTTGTTTGCCTGTGACTGTAAGGAAGTGCTGATTTAGAACACACTAGTTAGTGGTTGATGTATAATGTATCTCAAGGTGCAGATACTGCTTGCTACACAACACTTAGGTTAGGTAAGTTGTTAAAAAGAAATTTCCTGGTGAGGATTTCTTTGTGTATTCCTGTCAACTTTGTATTTGTGTTGTACATTGGATATTGTCTGCTTGTAACTGGGTGTTCTGGGACTCAAAACTGTGTTTGTGGTATCATCTGTCTTCAGTTATGAAAGTTAAATTACAAAATAACTTTGCAGCAATGTAAATTTTAAAAGTGTCACAGTGGTCTTTCTGTTTAAATTTAAAGCAAGTTATTTTTTTTCTTGGGAGAGGCAGCAGATTAGTGAAATGTTGGGATCCTACATTCTTGTTTACGAAATGTAATCCCAAATATATAAGGGTGGTGCATTTGTTCTTAAAGTGGGAAATCCTTGGCATTCTCACTGTATTTCTAGCTTTTTTTATTGCTCATGTTTTATTCTCACAAGACACATGGACAGAGTAGTGGACTCCAAAATAACCAAACACAGTGGTGTGACTCAGCACTGTATCCAATTTGTGGGAAGTGCATCTCCTGGTGAAGCGTGATAACACCTTTATATGGTGTCTGTCATTGGTGTAAGAGTTCTAAGGCGTCTTATTCACATGAGTGATGATCCCACGGTAAAGCTGATGGTGAGAAGCAGAGGTGTAGCCAGGCATAACCTTTGTACTCTGTACTGAGTACATTTTTTCTGAGCATCACTTAGAAGCATTTCAGAACATATTATGTCTGCAAAAGTCTAAATTAATGCCTCCAGCAGTAGGTATATAGCTTGCTTAAAAGCATGATTGCCAATCTAAAACCAATATTGTTGATAGTTTTAGCGGGGACAGATGAAAATTATACATGCTTGGGGGTGAGGTAACATTTTGAGATGTTATTTTTTAAATGCCATATTGGATGGGGGGAGCAGCAAAAGAGTTTTTGAGTACAAAATGGAATTCTTTGGCCACACCTCTAGTGAGAAGTGTCCAGTGCCGTAACCATCACAGCACAGAATGCTCATACAACGCACATCTAATTCTTTGGCCACACCCCTTGTGAGAAGTATCCAGTGTTGTAACCCTCACAGCACAGAATGTTCGTACAAGGCACATCTGGTGTCACTGAAGTTACCTTGAATAATTTTAATCACATTTTAAGCATTTTGTTTTGGTTATTAATCTTATAAAACTAAACAATTTCACTATCCCAGTGGATATGAAATTAAACAAAATCCAATATTTTCTGTACAAAAATCAGACTGTGTGGAAAGTAGGGATTTCTACAGTTCTTTGCAGAGCTATGCTAATTTTGATTTGTGACAGGTCTGTACCACATCATGTAATGCACAGATGTGTGTATTTTTGTTTGCTTGCTCTTTGGTTGGCTCATTAAAATATTAAGTTTCTAGATTATTTGGTGTTGAGACATTTACTTGGAGAATTAAAATGGAAGTCTTATATTTTCCCTTTAGCCTCAAGCCAGTGTCTTGAAACATAAACTGTGTTTTTGAAGCAGCTGTTTCAGTAGTTTATTCAAACTACATCAACATCAGTTTATCTCATTTAATATATTTATTCTGATGTTAGCTGTTGTATTACACATTTAATTGTAGTGTTTTTGTTTTTTTTTAATTGGTCAACCCACTGTCACTAACACGTCTAGACCCTTCCTGTCTAAGTTTCAAATTAATACCTTTTTCTTGGTTGAGTGTCATGTGGGTAATCTTCTGACTGTTGGGACATTAGTTGTCTGCAGTGGGGAAGAAGCTGGAGACAGGGAAGAGCTCTTGTACCATGTATTTTTTCATCTTTAGCTCTAACTTTCTGACAAGTCAACTTGCATTATTGTCAGCACGTCTACACATGTCCCTGCATATGCAGTGCTTAGATAATTGTTCATAATCCCATGTTCTTTTTTCGATCCCTGTATTGTAGAAATAGTTTGTTTTTTTGTACCATTAGCTGGGCATATATTAGTCTGACCACACGACTTGCTGAATCCACTGCTGCAGTCACCTTACTTGGGTCTGTAGTATCTGCCGCTACAGACCATTTCTACATACTGCATATGCGTGAGGCAAGAATGACATAACCTTAGGACTGTCATCAGCAGCCCAGACTTAATTAAGAGTTTTATTTGCATCCATAATGGCATGCAGAATGCAATGATACTAAGCCATTGTTGCATGTGTGCTGCCATGTAAGCTATTTGCCAAGTGCCCTGATAAGAGTATCCACTGTAGTCAGAAATGTGGTTCTTTAGTTTTCAAACTTATGGAGGCATCAGGACCCCATGCATTAATTGTGTACCCACATAATCCCCAGGAATGAAGAAACAGGGTGTAAGCCACTCAGTCCTATCCCTCCAGGATGATACCTTCATTGCTGCCTAGAGTACTAGTTGAACTTAGGTTCCATATGGTACTGGTTTAGCCCTAGTGAGCTGTGCACAGGGGCTCCTGCATGAAGAGATGTCATAAAGAGACCAAGCAGTTGTTTGTCCATCATCCCACGTTGTGTGAGCTGTCATCTAATCACTGCAGTCTGCATTCTTTTGGATAGCCATCTTGCATCCATTACATTAGCCAAACAGTAGGTACTTGCTTTGCAGATGGAAGTCCTACATCTATAGTGAAGAGCCAGTCTTTATGCTTAAACTTTGTTGCATTGCAAATGATTCCGTAACATATCCTGAAAAGAGTCAACAGAATTCATTTAAATGTACTAATAAAATAAATGTTTTCAGATCTGTTGCATTTAAAAGGTGTTCTGTAATAATTCTAGCAGTTCAACATTTATTATTATTTTCATTTTCATGTTTCCCCCTCAAGTTTTGAGAAAAGTTTCATTTCAGCTGTAACAATACTCTTTTACTTAAATATTAAGAAAAACATTGTTTTGCTTTCTTTCTTTTACTGCACATTTGATGTGGTCTTTTGTGTGAATAATCTTATTCAGTTAATTTTGCCTTATTGTTTATAGTGATTATTGAGTTTGCCACTGAGAGCATTTGCTTAAAAAGAAAAAAAAAACTGTGTGTGAGGTTCAAGGTACAACATGTGGAAAAGTACTTGTTGAGGTGGCCTAGAAGTGTAGTTAAACTGGGGTGAAGGAGGAAGCTGTCCTGGCCACAAGATGTTTTAGGGGTGTATAAAAGAGATGAACGTAGGTACATAAATTAATGCTGGTACTGCTTTTGTGGACAGGTCAGCAGTTCATGTGATGTAATTTGTAACAAGCCACTATCTACATTTAAATATAGAAAACAGTTTACTAGTTATTAAAGACTAGAAAGAAACATTTTTTTTCTCCAGCATTTTTTATGTTCTTCAAGTTAAAGTTGAGGAGCAAAGTATGGACACAAGCCAATGACAAACCTGACAAGAAAATGCTGGAGCTGCTGTGAATAGTTTCACAACTACCGATATCTATAGACAATGAAGTCACTAAAAAACTTTAATATCAGTTTAGCAGTTTTGTCACCATTTAACTTCTTCAGAGCGGACCAGGTGATCCACTGTGGTGACCCCTAACCGGGAAAACCCGAAAGAAGAAGAAGAAGAGCTGAAATGCACTAACATCATGAGGCATTTAAATACAGATATGCTAGTTAATGTGTGTCCGACAACATCTAGTCATAAAACAGACATCTCCTTTGCTGTGATTTGAAATAAATCACACTTCTGACAGGTAGTATTAGATAACTGTAATACATAAATGGCATTATAGTTCAGTGTTGATGCCAAGAGTATCAAAGGTGTTATCATAAGAAAATTGAAAAATTTTTCAGTCCAGTACTGATTTTTACAATATATTTAAACCTAAGCCTCATTTGCTATCGAGAGACATACAAAGTTAAGTCACTGTTAAGAGTTCCATGACCATAAGCACGGTTTATTAACTGTGATTACTAGCAAAAAAAAAAAAAAGTTGGCAAAATTATTAGATCAGGTAATTGGATTAGATCAGAACCGCGGTAGTGGTGCTGCGGTAGCATTGTCACCTCACAGCAAGACGTTGTCTCGTTCGATTCTCAGCTAGAGCGTCTTCTGTGTGGAGGCATACGTGAATGGGTGTGCCTTCGTTGAAGGTTGTGCGTCAGGGCTGGTAACTCGGCACGTAAAAATCCTCTACCAAACATTAGCGGACTGGAGTTCCGCTGTGGTGACCCCTAACTAGGATAAGCCGAAAGACACAACAACAACAGTTGGATTAGATCAGAGTGGATTTACAGGAGGAAGGCAGACATTTTGACATATGCTTGTTAATCCAACAAGATGCAAAATCGAAGTGGAAATGGCTGATGGTTGTTGCATTGGATTTGGAGAAGACATTTGATAGGGTAATCTGTGGATTCCTCAGAGATCCATTAAAAGCCTTTGCATTCCCTGAAGAATGAATAAACATTATTTTTGAAATATGTCATGGCTATGACTCAAATGGTTAGGAGGTGTCAGATCCCCAAAACCTGTCAAGAGGAACATGAACATTTTGTACACAGTTGCCCCTACTGTTCGTAATTTGTTTGGAATCACTGACCTGTAGATTGAAGCATTCTAAATCCAGGGCTACCCATGTGGTGGATGACAAGAATAAATAGCATTATTTGCAGACAATATATTACTGTTTATAATGAACCCTGAATAGGATGTGATGTATGTATGGGAGGATTTTTATAAATTTGGCAGGATACCATGATGTGGAATAAATAAGATGAAAACAAAAGCATTAGTGACCGACTGTATCACTGTGTGTGAGATGGTACAAGCCTACCCCTTCCTTTAGGGACATGAGAAACTTAAATACTGGGAGTAGGGCTTAGATGGGCCATACATCAGGTAGCCGAAAAAATGTAGGAGGAAACAATACAAACAAAATAAACAAAATAAAGCCTTAGAAATCTGATGTTTATGGAGGATGAGGGCAAGATAGTGGCAATTAAAATGTTTGTAATTCCATAATGCTCTGTATAGGTCAAGTATACTACTGCTGTCTGGAAGAAGGATTATGGAGAAGTTACAAAAGAAATCAGAGAGGGTTTTTTTTTTTTTTCTGGAAAATTAAAGAGAAAGAGAGAGTGATCTTACTGCCAGGAGAGAAGGGAGGATTGGGCATATTGGATTTAGGGATATACTTCAGAGCTGCACAGATTAGAATCATATATTTAATGCAAATTAAAAATTATTCTGCAAAATGGAAACAAATACTGACAGGAGGGCAGGGAGGAATCTTGGCAATAATGGAGGGCTGCACTGGTAGGATCAGAGCTAGACAGTATATAGGGAGACTTGTGAACAAAGTGTTACAGTTGAGGGAAATGAGGCCTTGCCAAAATGTGGTTGTCCCCATATGTCATAAAATCGGTAGAGTTAGGGGTGTTTGAGTCTCAGTGGCATCAGAATTGTGGAAGATAGTTAATAGAGATCCCTGATACTGAGAACAGATAGTGAGAGAATGAACTTTGAAAACATGGGCAGATATGACAGACAAATTTCATTTACACGGTAAAGGCTTTTTTAAATTATATGGGACTGAGAGATAAAATAGAGTACATGAGAAATTTCAGTCAGCAGGTCTTTCAAGCAACTGTTGTATTGTAGATGTAATGCTGGAAGAAGGGTCAGAGTTGGTGAGAAAAAAAGAATTTAACAGTATGGCATACTGCACTTTACTCAAAGTGATGAGTCACCGTAATAAGTAAATAAGGCAGGACTGGAGTGAAAGATTACACTGTGTGCTGGCCAAGGAGGAATGCTGTCAAATGGCAACAGCTTCAGAATATGCTATGAATCCTAGCATTGTTAGAATCTTTGCATGAAGATACTTAAACAAGTACTTTTGCACTTCAGACAGAATATCTAGGATGTTCCCTCAGCAATCGGAATTATGCTGGTGATGTGAAGGGGAGGAAAGAGACACTTTAAAACTCATTTTGGGAGTTACTGTAATTTAGAAGGGAACTAAGAAAGTTAGTAGGAGAGTTAACTGGAAGAGAAGACAGTTTGTCTGAAGAACTCATTTTGGGAGTTACTGTAATTTAGGAGGGAACTAAGAAAGTTAGTAGGAGAGATAACTGGAAGAGAAGACAATTTGTCTAAAGAACCGTTTATGCTACATTGGGTTACAGTTCAAACACTGAAATACATCAGAGTAATTTTGTCTTTGCTGGCAGAAATACCAAAAAAAGCCATTACAAGAAAACGGAAGCAAAGAGAGTAACCTGACAAAAGGGCTGGAAAGTTCATGATGAAGGAAATAAGTTGAAAACTAGTGTAACAAAGATGATGCAAGCTACTAATTAGAAAAACTGAGACTGGGAGTAATAGAAATGTAAAGGGAAGATGATTAGAAGGGAAATGTGAAAGACTTTAAGTGCTGAGTAAATTCAGGGTTTATACCCACAATATTGTTTTGTAGAGTTGAAGTTTACCTGGTTATACAATTATGTAAGTAGCTCACTTGTAGAACATCTAGAAAAATATACTTGATAAAATGACGTGGTTCCTGGTTAAATAAGGATTGTGTATAGATTAAAGTACTTTATTGTAATGTTAAATGGTAGTGTGGCTAGGAACTGAATGATCAACACTGAACCAAGGTTTTATAGACTGAGTTATGAATTGGAGTGAACATTGTAAGCACTGGTCACCTTAAAAGTAATGGTTATTAGATTGTATAAAAAATAGGTGCTGATATGAATTGTCAGGATGACCAGTGCAAATACGATTTTACACCACACATGATGATTGCACAGACTGTGTGTTGCCGAATGTTTGTCGTTGCAGTAAATGCTGCCCTTTTAAAGGAAAAGTTGTTGTGTTTCCAAAGGGGTGCTTTATGTATCAGTCTATGATATATGCAAAGCATTTTCTGTGGGAAATATTATCAGAAAGTTAAGGGATAGGGTTTATAAATGTCTTCATGACATTCACTTGAAAAAAAAAATAGATATGCCTTTTATAGACATTCCATTGTTTGTCCAAGTTTTAAGGAAGGGTTTTTAGATCATGTCCAGCTTACTCCTAGAGGTAGAGATGAACAAACAATATTTAATAAAACAGAGCCCGAATGGCTCCGTTCCACCATGTCTTAGTGATGCAATATATAACAAAAGGGTGTTTTATTTAAAATTGCACCAAAGGAGATAATTCTGTGTTTTGTGATTGAATGTCACTTTCCACATGTTAAGTAGAATTTTGATATTTAAATGTATGATGATGATAGTGAATTTAAGATGTCAAATAGTAACAAAAGTAGTAAACTGGTGTAAACTTTTATTGTTTTATACTTCCTCTGCAGTCCATTTTTTTCCTTGAAGAAGGAAATGATACTACATGAAATACTTGAACTTCCTTGACACAAAGTTGATGTAGAGTAGAGGTCATTACCACATAATTATGTTGACTTCTACTTTAAACTCACAGAAAAAGCACATATAAAGGACACTCTCTGTTCACCTGTAATTACTGTCTGACAAATATCTGCTGCAGACATTGGCATACTAGAAGAGTTAGTTTTTGGTAATAATTCTTAGTTCAGGAGTACCAAATTTCATAACTTTTCAAAGGACTGGAATTTCATCACATCACATCAGATCTTCACTTTTCCCAAAAGTAGGTCATGCTGAAAGGGCTGTTCAGTTAACAGTACCATCAAGAAACCTGAATTGTCATCATGTGAGTTGTTGCTTACCATTGTTTGAATACCAGAAAACTCCATTGCAGGAAGTAGATTTACCACCCTTTTAGTTGTTGATGGATAGAAGGTTTAAGTTAACGCTACCAAAAAAAGTTGAATTGATTCACCCAAGGGCTAATGCTGAGATAGGTCAGGAACTGAAGAAAAGACAAGGCATTCAAAAGAAGCATTGTGACAGAAGAACAAAGAAATCATTGGTTGTGAAGGAAGGAGAAGGAGTATTGATAAAGATAGCAAACAGTTCAGAAAACTTGGAACAGACACTCCACATAACAGAATAGTAACAGCAACATTCAGCTGTTTCCACTGAATGTAGATCATAATATGTAGAAGAAGATTGTAAAAGACCACATAGCTGAAACAGAAGTACATGATAAAAATTCTTACCACTGAAGATGAATAGAGGATAGTTCTCTAACTCACTACCCTCTCAGTGTTTGAAGGATTTCTATTGTGACAGTGTGAAACAAAGTAAGACAGCAGTAACGGAACAGTGTTGCAATAAACACAGTTTTGGTGATTGTATGAAGCAGCTAGAGTTCACCAAGAAAATTCTTGAAAATGTTAGTTTGAGCAATATTAACATACTACTATGTCCAGAATTTCCCGTGGCTATAGAGTAGTCTAAGAAGAAAAAAATTGTCTTATTCAAAATGTTTATGTTACAAGATATGTCAGAGTACTTAAAAGTCATCTGTATATCTTCCTGTTTGGACTAGAACTCATCATAGCACTCATTGCATTGGTTTATTTATTTTCTTGCTTGTTGGTCTTTAAAATTGTTTCTTTTATCAACTTTATCTTCTTACATGATACCATTAGCAGTTCTACTGACTGACTGTACTTTTACTGGTTTCAGTTTTTGATCAGGACTGCATTGTGCATTAAGTATTCTTGTAGGAGGTGAATTTCCCTTATTCTGTCTTCAAGCCAAATGTTACACTTATGCTTACTTTTCCATTAAAAAATGTCATTAAGGCATCAAGAGGTGTGTCAAAATATTGAATAGTTACTTACAGGAAAAAATCCTCTCCAAGACGGAAGGCAAAGGTAACAGCAGAAGCTTGCAAAAGTCGACCTGTTCCTTCATTCTTTCCCCTCCAAGGAATTTTTATTCTAAGTGTGGGTCAACAATCAGACAAGGAAAAGCAAATAATCTAGGCATGAAGAGAAGGAATGGCAGGGAAAAAGGGACATGGAGGACTTGGAAAGTAAGTCCAGCTGTATCTGTGAGAAAAACTATATAAGAAGGGCTACTTTGTTCTAGTAAAGGGCAGTGTTTATGGTAGATGCCAGTAACGGCACACGTAAAGTAGCAGATTCCCCCAACTCCACCATAGAAGTATCTCCTTTTCATTTTACTTGAGGAGAGTTTGACCATTAGTGTAGATTGTGGTGCAATAAGCCAAGCTGAACTCTTTCATATACCTACTTTTTATTTTACTTGGGGAGAATTTGAACATTAGGGTAGATTGTGGTGTCATAGGCAAGTTGAACTCTTTCAAGTACCTACAACACCTTTAACATCTTTAATGACAGTGTCACTACAGATTGCCCTTGCTTATTCAATGGAATTCATTTCATCTAGGTTGTTACCACTCTTACGTTATATCATCATTTGAGGGAGAGCATGTGGAGCTTTTATTGCTCAAAGAAAATGATCCATGACTAGTGTTAAGTCCTTTAAAAACATGTGGGCAGCTGCAACAATGTTATTGGTCACTTTTCCAGACCCCTGTAGCTGGAGTCACAACAGTTTGATTAAATCTTTTTTTAGGTGTAATTCAGCTGCCTGTGTCAGCATGGACTGCTGCCCAGTTGTCAGTGTCTCAACAGAGATGTTCTCTGAAACCTTGCACAGTGAATACATTGTTAGTTTGGTATCATCCATTGTCTTCCATTTCACTAGAATGATACAGAAATAGAAAAAGCCAGAGACACCCTAATACCATTGACTCTGTCGTCTGTGGGTTAGGGCAAGGGCAGGATCATTTGCTTCCATTAATTGGACATCAGATGGTATCAGGAATACTTGGTCTAATGATCTAAACTTCTTCAACATCAACAGAACAGATTGGAGGAGCAGGTAGATTTCACAGAGGATACGTCTGCTGTGGAACAAACTCCCAGTCCACATAAAACAAAGTTCATCCCTGTCCATTTTCAAGCACATCTTACATCTATGAATGGGAAACAGAAAATGCACCCCAGGACTGCTCCCTGTACTACTTATGGACAGAGGCAGCTCCTAAATGCTTTATCCCATGCACGGGTCCCCTCAATTTGTCTGTGGTTTGATCCCAGTTATTCCTATTAAGGTAATATATAATTAACCATGAGATGGGTAAGACCAGTCTACATCCAAATAGTCTAGGTTATTTCAAGCACAACAAGGGAAATTAGATAGTCTTAAAATAGTCTGCAAGGACAGCTGTGAACCTATGAACTTATAAAAATGGTGCATAGTATTTTTTCTTCAAAGAGGATCTTGGCCACTAATGAAAAATCCCTTGTCAGTAAAGTTGAGAAAGAGTGATACTGTATATGAACAGGAAGATGAATTGGCATCTGTCTTGAAGTCGGTCTGAAAGACAGGGGTTAGGAATACTTATCATATCCATGAATGGACGAACCTATGGCTGAATGTGATTTATAGACTAGTATATCCCGTACAGCATGTAGTGCTCATCTCTGAAATTATGAACATCAGACATTGCTTGGGGTAACAGTAATAGGGAATGTCAGTGTTTTCAAGGTTACAAAATACTGTGTCCATATCACTGTCTATTTGAAACACTGTCCTCAGAAGAATCTGAGGACAATGGTAGACTGCCGTTTAAACTTTGACCAGTGTGTATCTGCCATTGTCTAAAAAAAATCTTATTCCATAGCATTTGTAATTGTAAAGGGCACATGTAGTCACTGCATAGAGACCAGTTGTACCATTTTGTACATTAATGGTATGGCTCATTATGACCTTTGAACAAGCCACATGAAACAAAATGAAAATGTTAATTTCCTTACTAGATAGAGCATAACTCTGGAAAATTTGGACTATTAAAAAAAACTTCAGGAATTATCACTGTATTCTCTTACTTATATGTTATACCGAAATTACATCTGTATGGTGTAGTAGGTAGTTTCTGATCTGGTTCTTTTTAAAAGTCTGTTCCTGGAATGTATTTATGGTAGATATAAAGGCAAGTCATGGAACCTAATACCAAAAGAAATATTAGTAATAACAAAAAACTGTGACAGATACTCCGTGGTAACAGGTTTATATTCAGCAATGCTAAGTGCATATCCCAGAACAGTGATTGTGAATGTGTGAAAATGGGAACATAAATATATAAATATACTCAATCCGAGATCACTGTATGTCTGAGTATTCGTATCTCACTTCTCCTTGAGGTATGCCAGTCATAAAGTCGAAGAGTGTGTGTGGGTGTGTATATAGATATGTATATGTAATGGAGGTGTGCCTGCACTTCCTTCTAAGTGCCTGGAAAAGGCCACTTTCTCACTGGTTCAAGTTTTTCTTCCTAGGACTAAATTCCCCCTACCTTTTACATATTCAAAGTATTTTACATCTGTTATGCCTAACTTGCTTTTGGAGGCATTGACAGATAGCTTGTCTTGTTTCAAGAAGTCTGGTATAGCCTGTACCTTAGCTAGATGTGAGTTCCAGTTCTCAAGAGTTTGTTATGACATCATGTAGGTAAGTGGCAGCATATTTGAAATGGGGCTTTAGGACTCTCTCCATTAATATGGACCAGCATATTCACCTATCAAAAATGCACACAAAAAACTAGGCTACCTATATAGAGCAAATCAGTATCTTACAGTATCCACAAGAAAATCCATAGCAGCTGCCTACCTACTCCTGTCTGTTGTATGCATCGCATCCCTGCCTTCGCTAATCTCAAAAATACCCTCAAGTCCTAGTTTGATGCATGCTGTAGTAAAATAGCAAAATTTACTATTTATTCATGTCATAAAACCTACCACTCCACAGCCCTAAAGGACCTAAATTGGCTAGAACTTCCAAATTAACCTACTCTCAACTCACCACTGCCCACAAACTTATCTACAAGCCAGATAGCCTCTCTAAAAAGCATATTACTGCCATACAGCAACAACAGAACACCTTGCTGTAGTAACAAATCTCTCCTAGCTATAACTAATTCAAAAAAACTCACCGGAAACTCACTCTATTCTCAATGTGTCTCAAAACTGTGGAACTCCATCGCCTTAGAGTTAAGGCTTACAGAAAACAAATGCTTTAAAGGTCTTCTAAAACATCATCTGCAGGGCACTTGACTCTGCTCTTACTCTACACCCAGGTGAAATCTGATCCTGAAGAGAATGCAAGCTGCAGTACCTCTGACAATGCGATAGCCACTTTGTACTAAATTCCCAAATAGGGATTATTACTCTTTCCCTTCTGCTACTGTAAACATTTAACTGATTATATTTCTTAGCTATCTACTTCTGCTTAATCCTCATTCTCCCACAATTTACTAATTTTAACCCAAATGTCAATCTTTGTCTCCCCTTGTTTTGCTTGTATTTCTGTCTGCTACAACCTTATACGGATGCATAGGTAATCTCTTCCTATAGTCATACATTGTATAATACAAAGTTAGGATTAATCCTCTGTCACACCTAATTATGTAAGTCCTTTTTCAGTTAATGGTATTCCATAAGGATTTTTTGTAATGGTCTCAGTATGATGTTGAATTAGGCTTGCTCTGGAGGTCATTTTGAAAGCACTTCCATGTTTCTTAACAGAAACTCCCTTGTGTCTTGTTTCTGTTTAGCACAAAGGTCACTTTCCTTTCTGCATTTATTCCATAAGGTTTTACCATTAAACCAACTAGAGATCTGCACTTCTTTCCACAGTTTCGGAACAGGGATTTGCTGATTGTTTTCTGGCCTTGTAATATTTCCACTATTTCAGTTACCTTGGCACTTACCCAAACATGTTTTAGTGGTGGGGAGTTACCATAGCTCTCAAAGAATCAGGGACACATCTCAGCAGAATCAGAGACAAATCCAGAAATGATCAGGGACAGTTTTAAAATGTTATATTAACCTGAGGAATTAACAGAATAAGGCAAATGTGAATTAATGTACATTTTCTGAACCAAAAGAAGTCTATAACCCTAATTATTGTCATTATTTATTAAGAGTAATGCAACAACTTTTCTCCAAAAATCACCACTTTTAGGAACGATTAAGAGGGACAGAGCTAAAATTTGAGTCAAAATCAGGAACAACCCTGAAATTCAGTGAGAGTTGGAGAGCTACGGCGGGGGCCAAAACTAGCACGTAATCTCCTCCCTCTTATTGCATGGCCTGGCATGTTTCCATGTCTTCCAGTATGATAAGTATCACTACAGTCAAATTGCCTTTAAGTCAGTATAGTAATCCATGATGCTTCTAAATGGAATTTCTAAAAATAACTAAAAACACTAAAAATAATGAATATTGCATTGATTTTAGTGTTTTTACATTTCAGTGTGTAGCTCGTTCGTCTCTAATACATATAACAAGAAGACTTGGAGTTTTGTTCAGATGCTTTAATACACAGAAACACATCAGGATGGATAACAGCACCATAATATATGAACAAACTAGTTAACAGACAAACCTCACATTCATGCATGCTTACATCTCAACTGCTTGCTACAAAATGGCAGTCAGGCTTGCACGTGCTCAGTATTTATACACTTGTGCAAGCCCTTGGATAGCCTCTTAAAGGTTTATATACACACACACAGTGGTCAACATCCTCCCTCTTTAAAAGATTGCCCTATATACAAACAATGTCAGAGATAGACATGCATTAGTATATACATTGGAAACAAAACACACTGTTCATCTCCAAGTTGCTTCATATCAGGGTTTAGAAATTCGAGCATTATCTCGTAACATAACAATCTGGACCAAATTTAGCAACAGGGACAGTCTGCGGTGCAGAACTCGTGTCAGGAATTTCTGGATTCATCATAGGAACAGGAATGTCCTCTGGAACTCCCTGTGGAATTGGAGCACCTGACAAGTCACTCTGAGATAAAGAGTCTCTCTCACAGGCTGTGTGCTGTGGTATAGGTTCAGACACCCATCTCAAATGCTTCCGATTCTGCCTTAACGTTGCTCCTTCTGATTCCACAATATATGATTTTGGCTCTGGACTAATATTCTTTATGACGCCAATCCGATTGTAACCTTTTGATGTTTGCATCCCTTTCATACCACTTCTACCTCTCATAATGCATTGAGCGGTTTGCTGGTTTTATCGTAATAGGACTTCTGGGATAGGTGTTTCTTCAACAGATTGGCTTTCACTGTTCTGTTCTTGATACATGGAACCAGCAATTGATTACTGATTGGTAATGTGGTTCTGGTTTGTCTCAAGAGAAGTCTCTGAGCAGGTGAACCAAGATGTTTATCATGAAGAACATTTCTGAGATTCAAGAGATTCAGGACATCACTATTATCTCGTTTTGACTTCTCAAGTAACTGTTTTGCACTTTGAACTGCACATTCTGCCAAACCATTTGACTGTGGGTGCCCTGGACTACTTGTGACATGAGTTAAGTTCCATTCTTCAGCAAATCTTTTGAATTGTTGGCTTGTAAAGTGCGTGCCATTGTCAGAAATAACTTTGTGTGGACTAAAATGGACTGCAAAATGACGGTTCATCTTAGTAATGACAGTACTAGATACTAGGTTGGGAAGTAGGTCAATCTCAAAACAATTGGAGTAAGAGTCTACTAATACCAAATAATGTTGACCATTCCACTCGAAAATGTCTGTGACTATTGTCGACCAAGGTAGTTCTGGAATTTGGTTAAGCTGAAGTGGTTCCTTCTGTTGATTTGGTTTAGTACTGTTACACACTGAACAAGATAAAAGTGCTCTCTCAATGGCTTGTAACATAGAAGGCCAAAATACTAGGTCTCTCACCCTTCTTTTGGTAGATTCGGTTCATGGGTGACCACAGTTCAAAACAGTAATGTACTCTGGTTGCAAGGACTTTGGAACAATTACTTTCGGACCTTTCCTTATGATACCCTTGTCAGCCAAAATCTCATATCTGTATGGAAAATAAGGTTGCACTTCTTGAGGTAAACTAGATTGCTTTGACTGCCATCCTTGAGTGATAAAGTGGTTGAGCTTTTGTAAAACTGGATCTGTGGCTGTGTGATCTCTCAGCTCATCAAGACATATGGAAGAAATATTTCTCACTTCCATGACTTCAAAATCAAGGTTCTCATTCTCATGCTGTTCTGTGGTATTTCTGGGTGATCTGGACAATGTATCAGCAGGATAAAGAAGTTTGCCTTTCTTGTAGACAAGATTGAAATTGTACTTTTGCAATCTCAGCATCATGTGTTGCAGTCTGGCTGGAGCTGAATGCATAGGTTTTCTCAAGATTGTGACTAATGGTTGGTGGTCTGTTTCAATCTGGATCGGTTTACCATAAATATAATCTTGGAACTTCGAACATGCAAACACAATTGCCAAAAGCTTTTTCTCAATTTGGGCATACTGCATCTCAGTTGGGGTAAGAGTTCTCAATGTGCAGGCAACAGGTTGATCCTCTTGTAGAATGACTGCACCTAAACCAAATTTGGAAGCATCACAGTAAAGTGTTACTGGCATGTGAACATCATAGTATCTGAGTGTTGGTGGACTAGCAATTCTCTTTTTCAGGACTTCGAATGCTCTTTGGTGTTGCTCTAACCAAGACCAGGGTACATTTTTACGTGTCAGCTCTCTGAGTGATCCTGATAGTTGGCTCGAGTCTAGAATGAACTTGCCTAAGTAGTTGACCATGCCAAGAAAATGTTGCAGGGCTTGAACATTGTGTGGTGCTGGCATCTCGAGAATGGCTGCTTGATTTGAAGGGTCTGGTCATAGGCCTGTACTCATAAATAAATGACTAACATAAGTAACTTCTTCTACCTTAAACTTGCATTTCTGTGCATTGAGCGTAAGATTCACTTGACGCGCCCTTTCCAGAACTTTTCTAAGGTTTCTGTCATGTTCGGCTTCATCACAACCTTCTAGAATGTCATCTACTATAATAGCACAGGGATACCCCCTCCCAAAAAAAATTGCTCTATTGCTCGTTGAAAGACTTCACTTGCAGAATTTATCCCAAGTAGCATTCTCAAAAACCTGTACTTGACAACTGGAGTACTGAACGTAGTGAGCAATGATGATTTTTTGTCAAGCTGAATTTGCCACAATGAACTCTTTGCATCTAAGACAGAAAAAGTAGTGGCATTTGGCATCAAAGCTGCAACTTCTTTGACTTTGCGCATTGGATGATGAGGTCTTTTTAGCGCTTTGTTCAAATCTTGTGGATCAATATATATTCTGATGTCCTCTGAGCTTTTCTTATGAGCTATCACCGTGGAAGACACCCATTCAGCTGGAGTTTCAACTGGACAGATCGCACCTTGTTGCACCATTTTATCTACCTTAGCTTTAACTCTTGTCCTGAATGGCTAATGGAACTTTTCATGCTGACCTGATAACTGGACTAACATCTGGGTCTAACTTCATGGAGTACACAACTGAAAGTTTGCCTAGTTTGTCTTTAAACAGATCAGCATACGTAGAAAAAATGTACTGGGTGAAATTAGAGTAGTGGTCTTTTAAGCTAACGTGGTGGACTTCCTTATTAAATGAAAGCAGCCCCATTTTCAAACTGTCTCTGAGCCCTAATAATGACTGTACATGCCTCTTGACCACTTAAAATAAGTTGTAGCTTCTCCTAGCAGGGTAACTTGAAAGTACTACTGAGCCTTTGGTTGGAATTTCTTCACCTGCATAAGCAACAAGCTTTGCACACCTTGTCATATCAAGCCTTTCACCTTTACATACTTTAGCAAATGTTTCTGCTGCCATAACATTGCACTTGGAACCTGTATCAACTTTGAGCTCTATGGGTTTTCCATTTATCCGAACAATACAAAATACTTCATTTGTTGCCCTTAAGTATACTGCATTGACCGTTTCATGAAGTGCTAACACACCGTCAACATAAAGTGTAGGCTTGCCACTGTCCAACTGAAAAACTCGTTTCTTAAAATGTTCCCTTTGAATAAAAGAATGTGGGCCTTTTGATTTAAAAAATCTTTTGAAATGATTCCATTTATGGCATTGTTGACCAAAAGCTAAACACTTTTCCCTTTTAGATTCATGATTACCACCACAATTACGACAGTTGTCAATGAAACTAGATTGGGACCAGTGCTTTGAGTTTGCTGACTCACTCATATTTCACTCACTGAGACTTTGTAAACTCTGGAATTTGCTAGAAAGTTCTGGGAATTAACAGCGAGTGCTGCAGGGGTTACATCTGCCATGTGCTTGGGCGTGTTTCTTTTAATAATGTGTTACTTACTGTCAGCATGAGCTTTGTCATTGTACCGTCTAGAGCTGCTCTCATTTGTAAGCATATTTGTGTGTTTTTCTGTGAGCTAGTAAATTTGACAAATCTCAGTGGCCTTCTTCAAAGTTAAATCATTGTCACAAAGCAAAATCTTTCTCACAGCATTATCTTGTATACCACACAGAAGTCTGTTTTTTAACAACTCATCCCTTAAATCACCAAATTTGCACATTTTAGCTTTGTTTCTCAAGTCAGTTAGATGTGCTGCAAAAGTTTCACCAGGCTTTTGATCCCTTGTATAAAACAGGTGCCTTTCCATTGTAACATTTGTCTGGAGGTTACACATTTCTCTAAATGTATGTTTTAAGCAATCTGGGTCCTCCCTTAACTCAGCCTGTACAACAGTATAATGGTTTTACCCTTCTCCAGCATATATAGATGGTATATAGACAAATGAGCATTCCCTTTCTATGGCTTCTGACCCAGCTAAATTACCCAATGGCCCAATTACAGACCCATAGCCGTCCTTTCCCCGTGTCAAAATTGTGGAAAAATGTATGCACGCTCAATTACTACAATACCTGCTCTCTCACAACCTTATCTCTCCCTCCCAACATGGTTTCAGACCGAAACACAGCACAACCACAGCCCTAATTAATTTCTCTAACACCCTCAACCAACTCAGAATTGCAAACCAGCAAGTGGCATCATTCTTCTTAGACATGTCAAAAGCATTCAACACCGTCTCCCATCAGAAACTCCTTAATACTCTTGCCTCACTAAACCTATCAAAGACTTCACTCTCCTGGTTCCTACGCTATCTTTCTGACAGACAGCAAGCAGTACGATGGAAATCCAAACTCTCACCACTTCTGCCTGTCTCAGTCAGAGTCCCCCAGAGATCCATACTGGGCCCCTTCTTTTCACTATCTTCTCTAATGATGTAGCCTCATCCACAGCACATGCTAAAGTAGTTCAGTATGCGGACGATTCATCTTCAATCTGCTCAGCAGATACCTTACCAGACCTCAGATAGTAGCTCAACAAGCTTTTAATGATATTGAAACATATCTAAGTAAAGCACAACTAATCCTCAACCCCAAAAAGACACAGTTAATGCTATTTACCAGTAGTAAACAACCACCTACCACCCCTCCTTTCACCATTCTGTCAGCAAACAACACAGTCATCTAACCAGTTGAGCATACAGAACTCCTTGGTGTGACTATCGACAACAAACTCAGATTTGACTTACCACATAGCCATCACAATTAAAAAAGTCCACGTCAAAATTGGCTCACTGTACAGAAGCAAGCCATTCCTCACTGACAATACCAGACTAGCCATATGCAGAACCTTCCTTCTCTCTACGCTCCTTTATGCTTTCTACCGCTTTACCAACATAAAAAAATCAGATTTAACCAAATTGGAAACTTGCTATAACAAAATAGCCCACTTTGCAGCCAGCCTTCCCCACCAAATCCACCATTGCATTGTTCTACATAAATTAAATTGGCTAGAGCTACCAAACCTCCTCCATCTTTTCCAACTTAAATTCATACACAGTATCATCTTCCATTCTGACAACTGCCCATCCCCCAAAGAACCTGTTGTTCTCTAATCGTGCCCACGAAGTCTGAGATCTGCAGACAGAAACTTTCTCACAGTAAACAAAGCTAACAACACTCACAGTGAAGCCCTGTTATCAAATCAAATACCCAAATTATGGAAGTATCTACCCCACACCCTCCAAAACACTGTTGAATCTACCAGTTTCAAACAACTACTGTTTGAACATCTATCCAAAAACTGACATTGCTCCTGCACCAAACCTGACTGACAAGATATCTGTAACTCTGTCATCACACTGTCCACCCCTTACCTCATTTTCATTCTCTCCTCGGTGTTATTACTACTCAAAAAACTAATTTTATATATATATATATGAAATCTCATTTGTTCATAACTATTGTTTAATATGTGCACAGTTCTAATTTTATTTTTTCTCAGTGATCTTTGCTGAAATGCTTGTGTGTTTTTCTTTTTGAACGTGTATCTACTAGAAAACTGTATTCAATACTTCCTTGTATAGACTAACTAGTTGATGTATATTCTACATTTTACTATATGTATATTATTGTACTATCTAATTATTGTATTTTGCTTATATTTCTGTGGAGCTTTTCTCTCCGAGCCTCCGCTGAAAATGGGCTTCTAGCCCAGTTGGACTTTCCTGGTAAACAAATGTAAATTAAATTAAGTAGAATAAATGCCTTTTTACGGTCATCTTTATCAGAAAATGCAGCTTGTATGAAAATATTGTACTCTTGCTCAAACACTCTCCAGTTCTCAGCAATATTACTGTCAAACACAAGTGCACTGGGTTTTCGAAATCCATCTGCCATGCCTATAAAGTATCCATAAACACACTGAAAATATGGCCTTGTAATTATGTCTGAACAGACTGTGCTGTGAGCTTGTAATAACATTCAAATGCACTGTAAACTCTTTGAAATATTGTACTTAGTGAAATAAGTTCTATAATGGCTGTATTCTGTGAAATATGCCTTGCAATTGCTGTGCTTTGTGAAATAGCTTTACTATAACACTGCACAAACATGCACAGTATGCACTTCTGATAACTCGGTTATTTATTTGTTTATTTGACATTTGATGACCGGGTTAGTCCAACTGGGCGAAAGCCCTTTTTCAGTGGCGGCCTGGGGAGAAAAGCTCCGCAAGTAGTTACAAACATATACAGTAGTAAGTATAGTGATACATTAAGATATACAAAGTCTTAGTCTAAATGTTAAATATAATGATACATCAAAATATAAAAAAGCATTAAGATAAAAAGAGCTAGAAGCACAACATGATATTCATTATATACAAGTAGAAATTGTGTACAAATTTTCCAACAGAAACAAGCAATAAGACCACAGAAATTGTGGGTCAGCTGTGGGTATGAGGAATACCCTTACAAGAATAGGAGGGGTTGGTATGAGGATTACTTAAGTTGAGCTCAAATTTTAGTAAGTTGAAAGTTTCATTAGAGAGGTAGTATTGGAAATGTTGAAGTGCAACCAGAGATTAACTGTGACAGGAAAGTCAGGAGGGTTTGGTAAGAATTAAGCTGAGAGCAGTGGAAGTGTCATGGTGGGTAATTATAGTAGCAGATCCAAGTACTATTTAGAAAGTTTTTGGTAGCAGTCTTGAATTTTTTTGGGTGCTTAATATTCCTGATGTCTAAAGGAAATTTGTTCTAAGATTGGGCAGGGGAGTAGCTGTATAGGTTTTCCCTATTTTGTGTCTGGGTTTATAGACTTTGAGGAGGTTTTGTTCAGTGCTTTAGAGAGCCCTAGTGGAGGTATAGCGAGAGACAAGAGAAGGAAGATCAGCGCAGAAGGAGAGTTGGTGTAGTAGAGCATGAATGATTTGAAGTTGAGAAAGAAGCAGTTGATGGAATTCTAGCCAGTTTAAACTTTTAAGGGCAAGGCAGTGGTAAGATTGGTAAGAAAGATCTGCATCAAATCATGCAGTTTTGTTGTATGTGGTTTCTAATTTTGACAGGAGATTGATCTGAAGGTTAGTGAGGACTTGTGAGCCATAGACTAGGCTTGGAAGAAGGTAAGCGTGGGTAAGGGAGATTTTTGATCTGGTGGAGAGAAAGGTTTTGTTTCTGTAACGTCCACGTTTATGGTGGGTTTTTTTGATGTTGTTGGAGACATGTAGATCAAATTTGAGTTGGTCATCTATGATGACCCCCAGAAGCTTTGTGGAAGGCTCAGCACAGATGGGTATATTATTAAGGGAACAGACAGAGAATGAGGGCTTTCCATGATCAAAGTTTTGGGAGTGAAAAGCAGGGGTTTTGTTTTTTGGGTGGATTTAATATTAGATGATTCTTAATAAGCCAGTTTTGTATAGATAAGAAGGATTGTTGTGTGAGGTGGTTAGATCTGAGAAGGAGTCGACTATGGTGATGGTGGCGTCATCAGCATATTGCACGAGAGAAGACTGGGAGCAGTATGTAGACAGTCTGTTGGTAAAAATGTTAAATAGTAATGAGGCCAAGAATAGAGCCTTGAGGTACACCCATTGTGACAGGTAAGGCAGGGGAAGTAGTATTGAGCGATTTTACTGATTGAAGTTGATCAGAGAGGTAACTAGCAAACCAGGAGATAGTTGAGGGAGATAGCTTGAGTTCAGAGAGTTTGGCTAGAAGCAGAGGGTGGGAAATTGTGTCAAATGCTTTAGAGGTCAAGGAATAGGCAAGAGGTGAGGTTGTTATTATTCTGGCATGGAAAATAGTGTTTAAGAAGGATATGAGGGCAGTGGAGGTGCTGTGTTTTGGGCGAAAGCCATGTTGTGTGGGGGTGAGTAAGTTTTCATGTAGGAAGTGGTGGAGGATTTGCTTTTGAAAACATTTCTCTAATAGTTTGGAAAGAGGGGATAGGATACGATTGGCCTAAAGTTTGCAAATTCAGATGAGTTGCCACCTTTATGGATGGGGATACTATACAATTGTTTCCAGATGGTAGGAACATTAGATTCGGTGATGGAGTGGTTAATGAGAATGCCAGTGCGGAAGGCAAGAGAGTTAGCAGCCTTCTGAAGAAAGATTGGTGGCAAATTATCTACAGAAGGAGAGCAGAGTTTTAGCTTCAGAAACAAGGATTTAACATAGTTGTTAGAGGC
Source organism: Protopterus annectens (assembly GCF_019279795.1). NCBI lineage: Eukaryota > Metazoa > Chordata > Ceratodontiformes > Protopteridae > Protopterus > Protopterus annectens. The sequence goes on along the minus strand of NC_056736.1, from coordinate 293,487,788 downwards.
AGGTTCCAAGGAGTAGGCCCGAGCAGGTAGGGGGATGTTTGAGGTTCTGGTGAGATGTTGACAATGGAGCCAGAGTTGGCTTGGGGTGAGAGTTTGCTGATGGTGTCAGTGAAGTATGAATTGCAGTTAGAAGCTGTTTCTTGGGGAGTGTTGTTAGGGCATGGATTGGGAGATGAGGGTTTAACTGGGTGGAGAATTTGGTTGATAAGTACCAGAATTTTTTCGGGGGTTAGATGAGTGTGAGGGTGGTGGATTGCTATAGAATTTTGTATTGTCTTTGATTGTGTTTTTTTGTGAGGTTGCATTGTTCTTTATAGTGCTGGAAGTGGGAGGGAGTTTGGTTTTGGACCATGTTCACCAAGCTTGGTCTCTTTTTTGCATTAAGGTGCATGTGGTTTGGAAAGCCAGGGAGATATAACAGATTTAACTCTTAACTGTACGTAGGGGGGGGGGCTAGGGAGTTGAGAGTGTTGAGGAATATAGAATTGAATTTTAAGTACTGCATTGTCGAGCGGTAGGTACTTGAGGAAGGAAGTTTATAGCTGAGAGATGATTAGTAAGGATGTTGGGATAAAAATTAGAGAGTTAACAGCATTGTATATACCTGTGCGATCTGTTATGATGTGGAGAGTATCAAAGAACTTTGATTGGGCAGTGATCACTGAGGAAGTCAGGCAGAGGTTCATGAAAGTGATACTTCTGAGGATTAGAGACAAGTATCCAGTCAAGTACAGAGAAGGTGTTTGTAGGTGTGTTTGTGTGAGTGGGAGTGGTGATTAGTTGGGAGAAACCATATATTAATGTGTGCTAGGAATGTCAGAGGAGAGGGATAGCCAATTAATGTTAACATCGGCTATGACACTAGTTTCATTAGGGGAGGATTGTGAAAGCCAGGAGAGAATTTTTTCCAGTATTGGGATATTATCCCCTGGGGGTATGGAGATAGCTGCTATAGTGATTAGGTTATGGTTGTTTATTCTACAGGTGTCAAGTAGAAGTTCGGCTGGAGAGACAGAGGGGGTGGGAATACTGAGAGGGGTTACAGTTAGGTGGTTAGAGAACATGATGGCCACACCTCAACCTTTTTTTTATTTCTGTCTAGGTGTAGTATATTGTAGCCTGGGGTAAGATGTCTTTGTCTGGGATATGCAGTTTTAGCCATGTTTACGCAATCAACTACTCTAAGGCCCTTAACAAAGGATGGCCAGTTATACTGTGTAATATTAATACTAATACAAATGTTAGTAGTTGACCAAGACAGCTAGGCCTTTAGGAGTGGCCCAAACAGTGTCAACAAATAAATATAAGCACTGTCAGAGATTAACTACTTTCTAAAATGACCAGCCACCATAAAAGTTTTAACTGTATTTAATAATAAGTAATGAAATAACATGAAAATACTGTTTATATATTTACAGTAAACCACAGAGTTCAAATCACAGAAAATATTGAAAATAACATTGATGGACAGACTCGCACAAATAAAGAAAAACACTATCTAAACTAAGCTTCACTATATTTTCCTGACTGAATCTAGGAGAATTACTGTTCCCTACTTACTTAAAGCAAAGCAGATAATATGGTAAATGGTCCTTCTTGTTATCCGGCCCAAGACAGAATACTCATTACTCTGAGATTTCTCTTTGTAATATCTAAAATATAATTTCCAAGAGGGCTGGCAGAATGACCTCATCTTGTCATCTGACTCTAGGTCTCCACACTATCCCCCTTTAAAGTTGGGAGAAGAATTTAGCATAGACATGTAAAAAATGCATAACTAGAGCTTTTCTAATGTATATGGCAGGCCTAAGTCCAAGAAACAATCACAGCACTCGCCCTCTTTTTACTGAAGGTAATAAACAGTGGCTTCTTCTAGACCTATCATCTCCAGTCCTGTTCATCACTGTGGGATGCCATTTTAATAGTTTAACAGCTCATTTACATTTCCGTTATTTTTCTTAAAGTATGCTAGCTGGTTAACCTCTTGTTTTCCCGTGTTCTCGGTTACTGTATATACATTCCATCATTTACTTACCTGCATGTATATTTTCTTTCTGTCCAACAGAACCCACTGTTGATACATTTTTCAAGACCAGCAACTTTACAAATACATTTTGATATTCAAATGCTATACAGTGTTAATATATTTATAACATGAGCTTTCTGTATAAATCAGTTTGTTATTCAAATGACATCATTCTTTACAAAACTCCAGCTGGCTGTGCTGGCACTTGCATCTTTAGTTTTGCTTTTTTCATTACGTACAGATACCTGTTGCCTAGAGCCTTCCCTTATTTGAGTTTCCTATCTTAATTTGTCAGAAATCGGTTTAGAAATCAGATCAGGCACTGTTCCTTCCACTTGTACTGTACTAATGTGGTCTTTCTTATTGCTAAGTTTCCCCTTCTCAACATTCACTTGCTGCGTAGGATTCTCCACTTCTAGTGCCTTTTGTCTTAGTTTGAAAAAAAGTTAAGATATCTGCTCAGGTTCTGCATTTTCTGAATCTACTAGCTTCACGCCCCTTGAATAGACCCTTTCAGTGAGTGATTTTGTTCTCTTCTGCTAGTAATTTCCAAACTCTGCTCTGTAACAGTTAAAGGCTGCAGTGACACTTCGACTTCTGTTTTGTAACACTTTCTGGCTGCAGTTTTACAGTAATTATTCTACTGGGGTCTGCTCTTGCAGGCTTCTCTACCATAGTTTTGTGCTGATATAGCATTTTAAACGCTAAAGATTCTCCCTCTGTCAGTATCCTTAACCAAAATGTTGCACCTTTAAGAATTTCTAACACAATATCTTGATCTTTATTTGGATTCATGTAGTCTTGTGGATGTGTCTGGTGGTCTCCACATATTTTTCTTGGGTAGGCAGTGGTATAGGGTAGGTAGTGGTATATCTATAGGGTTATTGACATGCCACTTCTTCCCACACTAATAAAGGTGTCTGTCAAAATAATTATTTCTTATCATTGTCTCCACATATCTTTTTAGTGGGAGTGGTCTTTCCCTATTATTATGTCATATGCTAAATTTGGAACTATAGCAAGGTGGTGAACTGTGTTTCCAAACACAGTTTGTATTATTACTTAATTCATGGATTACTGTTTCAAATCTTCATAGAATGTGAACCACTTCAGCTTCTTTTTCTGGTAATGATCTTCCTTTTCCACACATACTTTGCCTTTATATTTGTAACCATTACTGCCTGGGTGAGGTGGTTCCTTTAGCTTCTTGCCATTAGTTAAGATATTACACAAAATTAACTTTACAGTAGCACAATAACAGAAACCTGACTCAGCTGATATAGCAGATAGTTTATTGCATTGCGTAGGCATGACATCATTATTAGCATGCATGTCAGTGGTCATGGTTGACACAGGTAGAGCCTGATCATGGTCATTGGTACCCTAAGCAGGGCAATTGACAGGGCCCTATTTGGCCATGCCAGTATCCCATTACTTGGTTGCTTCTCTCTAATAACCATAAAACACTGTTCAAACCTGTCAGTATGCATATTGTTTTGTTCTTTTACTTTCACGATGATCGCAGAAATTTGGATTTATTTTAAAACGTTTTTGCAGCAGAAACACTAAAAATCTTTTGACAAATTAAAAAAGTGTAGACACGTTGAAATCAGAATTAGCATAAGTAACAGTACTTCCTTTAAAACTCACCTTTATTGAATATGCATCCTGCAACCCTTTAAACTACAAGAGACATACTGGAATTCATAGTTAAGTAGCATATAGTGAAGTATTAATTAGTGTCTATCATAAGGGTGCAAGAATTCAAAAGACAAATGTACAATGAATTTGCTAACAGCCTGGAACAGCCCATTGGACAGAAGTGTCTCTTTTCATGGCATCCCAGGAGCACTGTTTGATGAAGTGACATGCTCAAACTCCTGTATTAGACAAACAAAAGCTTAGGGAATCAAATCCTGTATTACAAGGAGCAGCTCATTAACAGCTGATAGCATACCCATCTACAATAAGTATCACACAAACTGTCTTAGTCCAGCATAGTGCATTTCACACCCATATGCTTAAAAAAACAAGATCAATTAAAAATGCATTCATAGTTAATATTTTAACATTGAACTTGTAGACTTCATGATGCCTAGCTTATTCTCAGCCTGATAATAAACACTGTCAGCAAAATAAGGAAACAAATAATTCTACCGAGAGAACGTAATTTATATGATCTTTTTCCAAGTAAATACAATTGATTCCTTCCTCTCAGATGCATTTATCGACATACAGACAGATTTGATCATCTGTGTTGGCCCCCTGTATGACGGTATGCATGCAGATTTGTGCTTGGAATCAAATGAATAAACAAATACATAAGTAATGATTGAGAAGTGTATTCCAGCTCACAGCTGAATGATAATAGTTCTACCTACTGCACCCCACCATACCCTCCCAGCCTGTTAGCTACAGAATCAGGGACAAAGACCCAAAAGTCAGGAATGTGATTTTAAATATTTCTCTTATATACTCGGAAAGTGGCTAGTATAACAAGCATTGCATTAGCAAGCATTTTCTAAATGACGTACAGTCCTAATATGACATGCTTGCCATTATTTAGTGACTGGACTTTACAATGATTTGCCAGAAACCACAAAGTTTACAAGGAACAGATCAAAATAAATCATCCAAAAGTAATGGAACGTGCCCACAGACATGTGCGTGCACCACACACACACTTTACTTCTCTTCGTGCAAAATGGCAATACCTTGCTAGCAGGAAAAAAAAACTGTCAGTGACAATTGCTGATAAGCAATCTACCACAAATTGGACAGTATTAAAAACACTCTGTCAAATGGCAGTTGCTGGTGGCAGAAACAATCCAGAGTAACTGCAGTAAACCTTGCCATTGCCTCTCCAGTCTGAAGTTCCACAGTAACATTAACAAAGTATTGTTCTTTTAGCCCAAAAAAAACACATATTTTGTAAATCTAGCAGAAAAAGGCAATGTAAACTTTTCCACAGCTGCTTGAGTCAGACGTTCTGCAGTATCGTTTATGGCAATTCATATACCACGTTTTGACTGAGAAGCTCCATCAAGCTTCACTCTCATTGGCTCAAATGTTGAGCCAATTAGAGAGAGAGAGACTTCCTGGAGCTAGCGAGAGTGGCAGCTGAAAGGTATTGAGTGAAAGTCTTTTTAAACCATTTATGGGACCCCCTTCCAGCAATGAGCCTTAGGCAGCTGCCTAGGTTGCCTTGTGCTGCATCCTGCCCTGATCACAGGTGTGACAGCATTGCCATTACTAGTATAGAATCCAGCCATGTGACCCCTTTTCTAGCATTTAAAACAGTGTGTCTGCAAGCTTACTGTAGATGTTGACTGCTCAGATTTAAACAGGGTTTGGTTACATAACAGCCTTTCTACTAGAGCTTCCTTGGGGGCACTTTGAAATAAACACTTTCTTAAAGTAGCAGTCAAAGAACTTTTAAAGTTATCAGTGACATCACCATGGACTTGGCAGTCACAACCATCTCCTCAGCTACAGCAGCAATAATCTGAAACAGTTGCTCCACAGTCATTATCACAGAACAGGAATAAACACAGTTATAGTCCATAAAACTTCAGCCCACATTACAGGACTGCTGTTTTCCCTGACTGGGGAAAACTTGCTGAACTAATGGTCTTTCAGGCAATGAAAGATATAACTTAGGATCCCTTTTGGCATGGAAAATTTGTGCCCGATATGCCCATTGCACTCAGCAGTGTAGTATCAAATAAAGCTGTAGAGGCATCTAGTCAATAAAGTAATGTGGTTTTATTGAACAGATCAAAAAGGTGTTGCTGCAGACTTTTCATTAACAAAGGAGAACAGTCCTGACTACTTTAGGATCTTTCAGGTTCTCTCTCATTTGCTGCCACATTCTCCCTAGAAATTCCCCCAGCTTAGAGAGCCCACGCTGTCTGACAGGGCCATAACCCTCATTTCTATACATCGCACAAATTAGGATGATTGCTTATTATCAACAGTGGCTATGGGAACCTTCCTGACTAATACAAAAATGTATCGGTCTGCCTTAAAATAAAACACATTTACAAAGCACATTTTTGTATAACAGTATTTACAGCCATATTATTTACAAAATGTTTACTGTTTGTATAACACTTTTTTTAGCTCAGCAACATTATTTGCATTGCTTTGACACCTCACAGGTCAGGAACCAGAGAACTGATAACAGGCTGTGTGTGTGTGTGTGTGTGTGTGTGTGTGTGTGTGTGTGTGTGTGTGTGTGTGTGTGTGTGTGTGTGTGTGTGTGTGTGTATCATATGATCAATGATGTAAAATGTTGAAAACTATATGATCAAGATCCTATGGTCAACATCCTAAACGTTAAACTGTTTTGGCTGAGATTGCAGTACAGTGGTGATTGGGGAATGTGCCATTTTCCCCACTGTATTGCTATCTAAGAGTTTGTATATATAATTTACAGGGGTTGTGGGGGGTGCAGGGGATTGTCCCACTACAGAAATATTTTTCTTCTTTGTGGGTTTTCAGTGATTTAAAATGTCAACCATATGGTTTCAGTCTTATGGGTTTTGACATCTTAAATTCTAGTCTTATGAACTAGATCAACACACACACACACACCCACGTGTGTGTGTGTGTGTGTGTGTGTGTGTGTGTGTGTGTGTGTGTGTGTGTGTGTGTGTGTATATATATATATATATATATATGTATACACATGTGTGTATTTATATATGTCTGGTTTTATGACATGTCCTCGAAATGTTATAAACTCAGACCTCACATGTTGCCCTACACCCCCACACTCCCTGCAAAAATATATATATGTCAACTCCAAGATTGCACTAAAGCGGCGAAGGACAAATTTCCCAATCCCCACTGTTCCATGATCTTGCTGAGGGAAAGTGAGTAATGATTGATCGGCTGATTTTTTTTCGATAACCTGTACTGGCTTTTCCCACTTTTTAGTAAATGCCTTCTCAACGAAAGGAATAAAGCCCATATACATGTATATGTATAGGGGAACTGAGTTTAATCAAATCCCCTATTGGGTGACAAAATTTAGTCAGCTACACAGATGGGTGTGACAGATGTGTGAGATTGCACAATAATCGGGGAGTGAAATATGTCATTTCCATGAGATTGTGCAGCCTCTGAGTTAGTATACCTGATTAGCAGGTGGTGCAGGCGCTCATACTCCACATGGGGTGGGTGCATGGGGCTTGACACCCTGTAAAAAATTATGCTTAAGGCCAGTTTTAAAAGTTTGTTTTTCATTGGTGAATATTTTTGCCCAGCTTATGCATAATAGCATGTCGGTATTTGTGGTCAGTGTTGTGAATGTCAATGTTTGGGTCATTCATTCTTTTTGGTAGACGTATATGGGTTTATATTACTTTGAGTTTTCGGAAACTTGAAATTCATATGGTCGAGACTATATGACAGAGTTTTCAGAAACTTGAAATAAAAAAAAAGTACGAATCTCTGTTAGAGGGCAAGCCCCCCTGCAAGTTATATATACCAACACTGAGATCACACTGCAATAGGGAAAAGAGTAAATTCCCTGATCCCCACTGTACCATGATGTGCATAGAATTGCTTCAAAGGGGGATTTAATCTTTTCCCAACTGTAGTACAGTCTCAGAGTTGGTATATGTAATTTGCAGGGGGACATGGGAGGCACCCCCCCCCCCCATGGGTGGTACCCCTGTGGAAATGTAGATTTCTTTTTTTTTTTTTTTTTTTTTTCTATTTCAAGTTTCTGGAAAGTCAATAATATGGTAATATGTTTTTTTGAAAACCCGATGAAATAATATAAACCCGACCTAAATATATGTATGTATTTAGTTATTGCATTTGATTACTGTGAAAGTATGACTAGGCAGTAACACAATTTTCAATGGAGAAACTGGGAGAAAAGCTTTAGCTGGCATAAAATAGAAATAAGATGTATACAGTATAGAGAAATAGCAAACATCTACTATAGTCAACATTTGCATGCAATGTACATATTTGCATTTGTGCTGCAGTATACAGAGATGCATTCTCATTACTTTATACAGTTAGAAGTGATTGTTATTTGTGTGCAGACTTCACTTTAAGATTCATGAAATCAGCTGTGTGAAGAAATTTCCTTTAATAATACAACAAGATACATTTGTGTCAGCAAGAATTAGTTTACAGTTGTTTTAATTTCACCTGTAGATAGACAGACAGTAATAGCTGGTGCCAAAACCATGGGCTAAAACTAAATGCCAAGAAGTGTATAAGCATATTATTTGGCAACCTTGACTTCCCTTGTAACTGTCAAATTGATAACACACCCTTGAAAATTTATCCTGTAGGTAAGAATCTGGTAACCTATGTTGACAATGAACTGTCCTTTGGTCACCATGTATCCACTGTTACAAGGAAGGGAAATCCTTTTTCATAGTACTGCTTATATCTAAAGGTATTGCATCCAGATCCAGGTGTGTAATTGTTCCACTGAACTCTACACTCATTTGGCCGATCATGGAGTGTAATGCCCCTTTCAGTGTGCACCTCTCCAAAAATTGGCCACAGCTGGAATGTCAACAGCACTTTCTCACTAAAAGACGCAATGACCTAAATCGTGAAAATATGCAGAACATCTCAAAGTCTTTGTTCCTCTTGGTATCATACAGGCTACTGAGGGACGACCATTGCCTCATGTTTAATGGTGCAACAAACCCTCTTCTGTCAGACCTATTCCACATTTGCAGGTGCAGCGAAATCATAAACACTCACTCAGATGTTTCTGTCTCATTTGCAAAATGAATAGAACATATTGGAAGGATAGATTTATATTACAGATAATACTGCTTCTATGGAACTGTCTTCCACACCATGTAAATCAAAGTACTTTTCTTACTCTATTCAAATGTAATTTGGACAGATGAATGGGTAACCAAATATCTAGTCCTGGTTTAGAACCCCTTTCCCCCCGGATAGTGGAAGCATGTAAACATCACAACATATTCTTGTTATCTTTGGGTTATTTGTATGCAAAATCTAAGTTCTAAAAACTACCATAGGAATGTAAGACTAGGCTTCTTAACATTCTCACAGATCAATAGACTAGTAAGTACTGATGAACCTATAGATATATAGAAGTAAAGACATAGATATTCACATTCATACACGTGCACACTGTCACATGCACATACACGTTTGTTTGCATGTGGGTGTGTGTGGGTGTAGTAGAAAATATCTACATGGTGTTAAGACATTCAAACTTCTTGAAAGTTAAGAGGTTGTAAGCATGATAACTGAACCTACCGACCTGTAGGAACTATTTTTTGCAAGTTCCATTGAATCCCACTGCCTGTTCAGGGAGAATGCTCTTTGCATGCACAGCTCTTTTCCTTTCTCTCTTTTTTCCTCTGTCTCTACCTTAAAAAAAAATTGCTACAGCAGATTGCTGCATCTTTGCATTCTGTATCCACAGATCGTACCCTTTGCATTTTGCGCAGTTCCTTTAATTAACTAGATTCCATGGTAGTATCTTGAATGCTGCTGGCATACTCTTTCTGACTTTTCTGCTTCTAAGGTATATATTTTAAGCTCTATTTTGTCTTCAGCAGCTTATGGTGCTGACCTTGCATGATTTTAGTTGTCAGCTTATTGACTGCCTTCTTCAGGTATGTTACCCAACAGAGACAGCCTGTCTCTAGTTAGAGAATTAGTCCAGAAGTAATGTGATTGTTCATCATGTAGATCACTGCTGCAATAGCCTTAGCTATATTGGTTATATCCTGCCAAGAATATAATGGCTGGCCAGCCTGAAAAGCTTCAGGGCATCTGTGATGCACCCAAAGTGTCAAGCAGCTCGTGCTGAGCTGACTAAAACAAATGTTTGGGTGAGACATCTTTCCGAACTTTGCTGCCACCGAAGAGTACATTCCTCTGAGGCTTTTAAGGAATAACAGTCAGCTTGTGCTTTCCTTAAATAACTTACCTTTGTGGAAAAAAATTTCATTTTCATAAATTTATTGATGTTTTATTACTTTCCTCTTCAGGAAAGTTATTTTAAGCTAAGAGTGTTGTGTTTTAATGGACTGTCTGAAGACTGTAACATACTGTTAAACGGGGCACTCATTATTTTCTGTTAGTGTAAAAGTGGTGTTAACGAACTGAAAACATAAACCAAAAAGCAATCTGCGAACACCCACCAAATACAAGACTGAAGGATTAACGTGCACACAATTTATTACAACTAAAAAATAGTTGAGCACTTTTGTTTCCAATATAAAAGACTTCATCAGAACTACTTGAATATTATAGCTGTACATATTTATAAAATCCGTACAACCCATGTGATTCCCGACCCCAGTCACAAAATTGAATTAACTCTTAATAAGTTAAAATTATAATCAGATATCTGTATAAATAAGTAATACTAAAAATAAATGTAAACTGAACGGTTTGCATAATAATAAAATGTTAAATATCATTATGACAATATTTTATGTAAAAACTTATAATTTAGCTGCCCGAATTGGTAGATGATACATTATCATTCAGTCCAGGGGGCATTTCTGCATCCAGCTTTAATTGCAAAACCAGCTCTTTGTATTCAATCCTGGTTTCCCAGGAATCTCTCCTTTAATTTTTTAATAATTTGCTCTAACACAAAAAAGAGAATTTACTTTGTGCACAAGACCATGTGTGTCTGAAAAGAGCATTTGTCTCATTACCATGCTGATCATCATAAATGTGTTCATTTATACATTTTTTTAACATTCTCTCATTTTCCCCTATTTAAAAACTGGTGCAACCTAAACACTAGACTAAATAAATTATGCCCTTACCATAACAATTATAGTGCCCCTTGACCTTAATAACCATGTTCCTAGTTTGTAAAAAAGTTTGGTCCATATTGCATACATAAGAACATTGGTTGCAATACCCACATTTAAATGTACCCAACCTCCTGTTATTTGAAGGCATTCTCCTCACTTCAAGTTCAAAAATGTCTTTAATGTTCTTGTTTTTCTTCCAAACAAAACTGTTTTGCAGGAATGTTCTTAATGCCAGGAAAACAAGTTAAAATGCCCCAGTGTCTGTTAATGATATTCTTAATACTTTTAGACTTGGAATTAAAAGTATATGCAAAGGCTTTCAGGGATATAATATTCAAAGCTCGAACATTTTCAAATTCAGACAAATCCCTACCTAAAATAGGGGTAAAAAAAACAGGGCTTCTCTGTTATTAATAACTTCACATTCCATTCTCAAAATCAAATCCCTGGGGTAGACTGTTTCCAGAAATAAATGTCTAATAAAACCAGTTTTGTCAAATTGTTGATAACCAGAGGTCATTTGTTATGCCCTAATTAACTGGCTTTTAATGATACTCTTCTTCTGATAGAAGGGGTGTTTACTTAAATAATGTAAGTATGAGTTTGTAAAAGTATCCTTACAAAATATTTTAGAATTAAATCTACCCCCTCTGTCCTTATATAAAAGATCATTTAAATAATTGATATTATTCAGTGAGTAGGTGTAGGTGAATTTCAAAAACTTTGTAGGAAAATGGGGGGGGGGGCTTCAGTGCATTGGCTGGTAGAACACAAGATGAAACAAGAGAGAGTATTTCAACTGTTAGTAAAGCAACAGCTCTAGGATCAATTTGCACTCTGAACACGCAGAAGAATGAAAATTTGATGTAGCTCATTATTAACTGACTGTAAGGCTCCGTGATTAAGGAGGACAGGGGCAAATATATAAGAAGAGACATCAGGGATGTTTTAACAACTCAGGGATGGCTAGGAATTATGTGGTGTCTATCATTGGGGTGGGGAGCCTGTGCCAGCACACTGCCATGGGAAAGTACTGGTTAGCATTAGTGGTAGTTAATGACAATTCAAGGACATACACATTAAGTGATAATGAGGTCTCTCCTCATTGTGGCTAATATGTATTTGAATTGCCACATTGCAGAAACAGACCATTTTTACTTCTGCTCTTATTGCCAGCACTGGGACTGTTCACGAATCATTGGATGAAACCTGTTGTGCAGAGCTAGTGTCTTCCTTTCTTTACAGCAAACTTTCTTTGCTGTAATATTCTAATTCTTTTTCATTTCCTACTTTCTTGTGCAGGATAAAACCCTGGAAACCATGACTAGAACTGGCTTTTTTTAATTGCTTATAAGGGGTCATGTCAGATATCCTTTTTTCTTATTCATTGAGGTACTTCTGAGAATGTGGATAAGAGAGTTTTGCTGTTTTTAAGTTTTGAAGGATATGAGGAGAAGCAGTTGAAAAAAAATAGGGATGTGACTTGAGTGGTGAGTCAATGTTGATGTGATTATGTGTATCATAGGGTATTTGTCAAGACTGTTTAGTGATTGTGCTTTACGGTATGTGGGAATACGTATATACATCAGAGTAATGACTAGTAGGGAGAGATGCATTAGTACGGATACGAGAGGCATTAATAAAATGGGAAGGTGCCTGGGGGATGTACTTTGTCTTATGAAGTTTATTACTTTTTGAGGACTTCTCTTAATGATGAATTTGCAGAGACATTTCTGTGTGTTGTAGACAAGGAGGTTATAATGACCTAATGTGTTTTTGCTGGATGTGCATAATTATAGAGTATTATTTGCTTGTTGAATTAGTATCTGAAACTAATTGTGAAGCTTCTTAATAGTCATATACAATGTGTGAAGTCCATTTTTCAACAAAAAATGTTTGCATGAACCTTCAAGCTTACAAACACCACTTAGTTGAAAAATAATTTTTTAAAGTATAACATTAAACATATTCTTTTTAAACTCTTGCCAAATAAAGACATTTCATTGATCTACCTCCTGCTGTCCTGCATTAATGTCGCTGTGCTGACAGCATGTAATTACATCATTGTTTGATCAGTTGGTAATTATACTTAATTGTAGTGTGTAAATTATTGTAAAGTAATTAGCTAATTGCCAGCCTGTTAAATTAACAGTTAATCAAGAACTAAGAGGTAGCTAATTTTTTGCTATACTGTTAATTTAGCAGGTAGGAATTACCTAATTGCCTTCCCATACATTACAGTTCTGGCATACTACCCCTTGCCTGAACAGTAATGTAATTACATTCTAGAGGTATGTTAGGTCACTAGGAGGAGGATCATTTCAACTTCCACATTCAGTGGGAGGTAATAAAGTATTTTTTTAACTTAATAGAACTTTTGTTTTTCTACGGAAAATGTTTTCATATACAAAAATGGATGGGAGCAGTTTTTTGAAAAACAAATTTTTATGATGGAGGGGACACAGACTGCACATGATCTTTAGGAATAGTTAACAAAGATGCTAGGTTTCAGGCTTATGAAGTGGTGCACTGTTTTTGATTCCTTGAGAGTATTATGGGACATTTTTGACCTTGCAGGAATGAGTGGTTATGCTGGTGTGATCATTTATTAGACAAAGAAAAGGCTGTTAGTAAAGTGGACCATTGGGAAATGTCAAGGAATTTAGATGAATTAGAGATTTGTTACAGGTTAACAGGTTGGACAAGGCATTTGTGTAGTTGGATAACTGGAAGAGTTTTGATTATTTAAGCTTGGGTATCATCTTTGATAAAAGAGTATTCTTCAGGGATTTCCTTTTACTCTGCTGTTCTAGTAACATAATGTGGACATACTTTAGCAAAAAAAAATTATTGTGAGGTCTGTATATCTGTCAGGAGTAGAAGCAGAATAACATTTTAACTTCTTGGCCTAATCCAGTATTCGTAGGTAGAATGCACTGTGAAACTGGTAGTGCATCTCTGACAAATGCTATTGCACATTCATATGTTATTGCTATTGCACATTCATATGTTATTAGTTCTTTGGAGCTGCTGTGTGAATACAAATGTCTTTCAGTATCTGTGTGTCAACTAAGGCATTGTGTCGGAACTATATTTAATTAGTCTAAAGTAAGCAGACTTTTATTTCAGTTTACAAGCCTGTCACGTGATGTAGCTGTTTAATTCTTAATCCAATACTTAGTGCAGATTATGGCAGTGCGCTGTTAATGAGTAGTTTCCTGTAGTCCAGGGAAGGATTCAGTTTCCATTCGCCTGTTTATTTACACCAAGCAAATCACTTAACCAGACAGTACTCCAAAGCCACTCCTAAAAAGGGACAGCTGTGTCCATTTGGCCTACCCGACTAAAAAAAAAAGAGAAAAAAAGTGTGTGTGTGTGTGTGTGTGTGTGGGTAGGGGGGTGGTATGTGTACATAGCTGTGTGTGTGTGTGTGTGTGTGTGTGTGTGTGTGTGTGTGTGTGTGTGTGTAAGGTAGATGCTTGGATAGTGTGAGTCAGTGCATAGAAAATAGTACACGTGCAGTTCAAGCACTAAGTACCATATTAATACACCTTTACTATACCACTGTGGTTCACCATTAAAAGCTGATACAGACAGCAGTTTCATTTGCTGGCCTCACTCATGCTCTGAATTATTTAAACCACCTCCATTGTTCCTTAAGAAGTGCTAAGTCATGTGATTAGGCTTCAGAATCACCAACTGGTTCAAGCTTCAACAAGTGGTGGAAGTGTCTGAGGAGTAACATTTCAAAAATGCTCATTCATATAAGAAATTCAAAATGACATAAACTACACAAAAGTTATTTTTATACATTGGCATAGTCTTGTTTTGAAAATAAATGTAGAATCATAGCTTAGTTTACAGACTCAGTTAATATATTAAAATTGCAGCCTTTTTTGTAGACCTGAATGGAAAGTCATGAACTACTAGCCAAAATCAAAATTGCACAAGGATAATTAGTCAAAGCCAGTGTCAGTGTCTGACTGCATTCAGGTCTGTATCATTATGCACCACTGAGATGGTTGTTCATCTCCCTTCATACTTTTTCAAAAACAAGATATTAAGGGAGAAAGTTACTTTACTTTGCGTAGTCAGAGACAGTTTATGTGTTGTCTTGTCAAAAGTGCCCGTTTCAAAAAAAAAAAAAAACACTCTTATTTGTCAATTTTTCCAATCGTTAGCAGAGAATACTGTTGGTGAGACAGAACCTGCAGATCCAGTGCTTGTAGACTTTCCGTTATTCTGTGATACACGTCTCAGAGAAATATACAAGAGATAATGAGGTTTGACACTTCCAAGGCAGCTGCAGTTCCACAAGCATTTTAGAAATGTTTTATTTATTTATTTGACATTAGTTAACTGGGTTGGTCCAACTGAGCTAGATGCCCATTTTCAGTGGAGACCCGAGGAGAAAAGGTCTAGAATAATTACATACATGAATTTACAGTAACAGAATATTTTGTTAAGTTATACACAGTAGTTAGAGTGAATAATACAATAAGGAGTATACAAAAAAAAAAAGATTGAGCACAAAAAAATACAGTTTCCAAAAATTACAATTAAACAAAACTGGCATCTTTGAATGCATGCAGTATGTATTTACAACCGAGTCGAGGAAAGTACAATATAGAGGCAGAAGGAGTCAATGACCACGAAGAGTGATTGTGCAATAAATAAAAAATCTCAGGCTGCTAGGTGAAGTAGTTTCATAATAATCACACATTATAAGAGAGGTAATCATTTCCATAATAGCCGAAGATTTGCAAGGGTTGTCCTAACTTGTCCGTTTTGACAGTTTTACATCTAACTCCAAGGACTCCGTGAAGGTACCAGTGAGTATTCTGCCCATATGTTTTACTGACTGCAGACATTACTTCCTGTCACACACAGTTGAGTGAATACACATCTTAACAGTACATTTTCATGGGAGTAGTATTTCAATAGTTAAGCTGCTTTCTCTCCTTTTATTGTTTCTCCTGCAGAAGTTTGGTTGTGTTATTGTATATATGTGTGTGTCTGTCCCTTTAGTACATTTTGATTTTCATCTAGTAAATAGTCCTTTTGGCACATCCCACATTTACAGAAAACACATATTTAGGAAGTGTCTCCTTTATGTATTTATTTAACTTTGTTTGCCGGGTTAGGAGATTGGTCCAAAGAACCTTTTCATCCATGGCCTGAGTCATATAGCTAAGACAGCCATAGTAGTTTTACATTACTTATGGAGCATCTGCAAAGAGAAGGATTCAATGTAGAAAATCCAGTACATAAATTAAGGTTATGGAGCACCTGCAAAGAGAAGGATTCAGTGTAGAAAATCCAAATACAGAAAGCACACAGGATAAAGCAATGGATATCCAAATTAAGGGGAAACCAGTGGAACAGGAAGCAATTGGTCAGGTGCCATATCAAGATATTTTGGAGCCTTCCACAGAAAACCAGTATAAATGTTCACTTGAAGCTAGACAGCAAGGAAAGGAACAGGAAACTGTGGAAACTCCGATGCAGTCAGTGTTGAGAAGTGATAGGCCAGTGAGTTCCCACATGACAGAGCAACAGGTGGCACAGGATGAAATTGAAGAGAAGGTGCCACAGGAAGATGCTATAGAACTTTTTCTAGAATGCCAGCAGGAAACGGAAAACAGGTGATGCCCCCTCAGTTTGGTAGAAAATGAGCTAAGAGAAGAGTTGCTTGATTTAATGGACATGGATAGGTGTATTATGAGAGAAATAGACTTCAGAAGGTCAATAAAACCTAAAAAGTAAGAAGTCTGATAAAACAAATGAATGTAGTAATTAGGACTCTCCACAGAGATCCATGTGATATAACAGAAGTAAACAGGATATATTACTGTGCAGCTAAATTAATAACTGATAAAGTTCTACCACAAAAACACAGGGTAGTGAGACAAAGAAAGGGGCGAAATCGAATAGCATCTTGGAAGTATCGAATAGAGAAAACTATAAAGCAATTAAGTCAAGAAGTGTCACTGTTAGAAGAGGGAATAGATCAACAAAAATACTAAGAAAGGTAGATGTGATTAAAGCAATGCACAGTATTAGAACAGACCAGGACCTATCGTACTGTCGCAAATAAACTAAACATTTCAGCACAGGTGGAAAAACTTAGAAGATACACATATAAATATAAGGAAAAGTACAACATAAGCAATTTATTGATGACCCAAAAAAGTTTTATAGAGAATTGGGAAATAAGGTAAAAGGAATTGAAAGACCACCGAAAAAGGAGAAATAGATGCATTTTGGAGAAGTACTACCAAGATCCTGTGGAACATAACAAAGATGCTAAATGGATAGAAAAAGTAAAAGAAAGAATAAGAAGTACAGGATATGAAATGGGATGAAGTAACAGCTAGAGAGATTGAAACAAAGTTAAAAAAAAGCCTCTAATTGGAAACCCACAGGCCCAGATGCAGTACCTAACTTTTGGTTAAAAGTATTAACATCTTTGCAAGAGGATTTAGCCATGAGTAAGAACTATTTATATGTGCACCCCAAACAGAAACCAACCTGGCTAACAACAGGAAAAACAATGCTCCTACATAAGAGTGAACCTGCAAGCTACCCTAAAAATTATAGACCAGTAACTTGTCTTCTGACGACATATGAACTATACACGGGAATTGATGCTGACAGAGTTTATAATCATTTAGAAGAAAATTCAATTATGGCAGTAGAACAAAAGGGCAATAAAAGAAAGTCATATGGAACAAAGGATCATCGGTTGTTAAATAAAGTTATAGTGGAGAACTGTAAAAAGGGGAAGAATGTAAGTATGGCATGGACTGACTGCAAAAAAGCATTTGATAGTACCCCACATTTATAGACGAGTGCTTAAAAATGTATAAGATACACCCTACACTGATTGACTACATTAAAGTAACCATGAAACAGTGGTAGACCACTTTCCAATTAAGCCATGATAAAGGACAGATTATTGTCCCAGGGATAACAATTCAAAGGGGGATATTCCAGGGTGACTCTGTCACTGTTGCTATTCTGCCTTGCCATTAATCCATTAAGCTGTTTACTTTACGTTGCTGGTTTCATATTTTTGGAATACTTTGCTGGTTTCGTATTTTTGGAATTACTTAACAGCTTAGGCCATGGCTACAATTTGGCTCCTAGAAAACAACAGTCTAAAGACTTCTCATCTTCTCTTTGTTGATGAGTTAAAACTGTATAGTTCATCAGATGAGGAACTGAAAGCACAGCTGCAAGTTGTCAAAACTTTTTCAGATGATATTCGAATGTCATTTGGTCTTGATAAATGTGCAAAGGCAGCCTTTAAAGCAGGAAAACTGCAGCACCAGGAAAACATCAGTTTGTGACAAGAATGTGATATAAAAGAACTTGTGCAAGAGGGAGTGTATAAATATTTGGGAGGATCAGCAATAAAACATGAATAAATGCGAATAAAACTCAGTAAGGAATACTTTAAAAGACTTAAATTAATCCTGAGAACAGCGTTAACATCTAGGAACAAGGTACAAGCTATAAACCAATTTGCTCTTCCTGTCCTAACTTACAGTTTTGGAGTGATTGAATGGCCCTAAAAAGTGTTGGATGGATTAGATATTAAAACAAGAAGGATGCTCCATGCTCACCAAATGATCTATAAAAATCAGTGTATACCATGATTCTGTGTTCCCCTTTCTGAAGGAGGGATGGGACACCTTAAAATTGATTACATGTATAGCTCTGCAATCTTGGGACTCCACACATATCTACTGACCTCACAAGTTCCAAATGTAGTGAAAGTTTTGAAACATGAGGAGAATAAATCTAAGATTACTTCTCTGCTTAATTCAGCAGAAGCATATTGACGTCAAGTAGGAATAGAAATCAAACCAGAAATAGATAAATATCAGGCAGCAACTGACTGTGCCAAAAAACAAAAGAAAGAATATAAGGTGAAGAACCAGATGAGAAGGTAAGAAATGTGGAAAAAGCATAAATACAGTTGCAAGTATAGAAAACTTCTGGAAGAACCTCATGTTGATCGGAAACGAAAGCAGGAATGGTTAAGGAGAGGCAAATTCAAACCAAGAGATGAAAGATTAAATATTCGCAGCCCAAAACAGTACATTCTGGTTCATAGGTTAGTACTAAGCTAACTGCTGTTGCAAGCCATTTTAAGCATAGCCAATTATCCCTTGTGAGACTCAAACCCTGCACCTTGCGTTTGTAAGGCAAACACCTTAACCATTAGGCCACCCTCCCAACCCCATTGAACATGTGGGAGAAACAGACAAGTGTATGTTTTGTAAAACCGAATTGGAAACAGTCGCACACCTAGTTGCTGGTTGCGACACTAATGGCAGAAGGACTGTATACTGAAAGGCATAATAATGTGGCAAGGCTGCTGCACTGCGGATTGTGCAAACATTATGGTATTGAAGTGGCTAAAAAACACTGGAAACTTAAGCCACAAAGCATCATAGAAAATTATGAGGTTTGTATCACATGGGATGACCCATTACCAACAGTTCAAAAGATAGATGCTAGAAAACCAGATATAGTGGTCCAAAAAAAGAAGACAAAAGTAACATTGATCATTGAAATCGCCACAGCCAGTGATTACAGTGTCTTGTGTACACAGAGAGACAGTCATAAAATACCAGGATCTCCAGGCAGAAATGAGAGCAATGTGGAAGAAAGATACCCAGACAGTTCTAATAGTAGTAGGAGCAACGGGTCTTATCTAATTACGACTGTAGATTCTTTTTTTGTATGTTACCAATCCATGTAACCCCATACAAATTGCAGAAGGAGTCATTACTGGGCACATTGTGGGTTCGAAGAGCACTTTTGGCTGACATCAGGAATTGAAACAATACTAATTTCATAAACTTTAATCGTACTTTGACTTAGGAATGGGGTCCATTCCCATCATGGTGTTAGAAACCCAAAAGATTTGGAGAAATTAAAAAAAAAACTAAGGCAGACGCAGTAGTTTTACATTACACTGAAAATTTGTATCAAAATGTGTAAAAACATTATAAAGTAACAGCATCTTTTAGATGTCAAATAGACGAATCAGCAAACAAATGAAAACAAAGCACTGGTAGTGGAACCTAAGGGGGGAGCAGTGTCTTACTTATCAGATTTCATTATCCATTGTCTAAAAAGTAATTTAACTTTGATTCCTTTCAATTGTGGCTTAAATATTGGGCAAATCAAAGAGTAGTGTTAAATGGGGGGGGGGGGGCTTACCAGTGTAGCGGTATTAAGTTTACAAGACTTGAGGGTATAGGTCTTGTGTCTTGAGTGGTTGTTTGAGGCAAAGGGGGAGGGGGGGGGTCACTGGCCAAAACAGAGGATGGTTAAAGAGTTTAATTGAAAGTTGGCTCTGGTTGTAATGGATAACAAGTTTACAGGGTTAAGCAATGTGCTTTCCTGTAGTTTGATAAGGTAATAAACCTACAGATGTTTGGTACAAGTTGTCTGGGGTAAAACTGAATCATATCAGGAATTTAGAGTTATTACTTGGAGACTGTACTGCAGCTTTGGTGTTTGCATTTTTATCCAAGTGGCCCTTTTGCAGCCCAGTATTAGATGGTGGGTGCACTTAAAAGTCTGTCTCAGTTTTTTCAACTTTAGTAAGAGGGGTGAAGAAAAGTTGTTATTTCAGGAATAATCCCAAGTGCCTTTGCTGGCAAGCTGTGGAAATGGAGTGTCTTTTATTTCAAGGGTTGGATTGAAAACCAGCCTTTGATGTGCCAGTAACAGTATAGCACATTTTGTACTATTAATTAAAAGGTCCTTGTCTTAAAGCCAGTTTCAGAGCAAATTAAAGTTGCAGTGTAATTTTGCTGGTGGTGGAGGCTTGCCACTCCTTGCTATTCAAAGGATGCATTTCGGATACATTTCTTGCCAGAAGAACTGAAGGAGCCAGAGTCAGTTTTGAGACCAGTATCATTACATTTAATTACAGGATCAATGATGGTTTGAGTAGAGCCATGGGTACAGCTTAGAAAAGTTAGACTGACTTCTGGAAGCAAGGAGGGTGAGAATGTTAAAATAGTTCCCTTTCAAAAGATTTACTGTTAAGGTGAATATTAAAAAGTCTGTACTTTGCAAAAAAAAAATATATGTAACAGAAAACAGTCTTCCATTGACCTACATAGAAGACCAAGTGTTTTGGTTGAAGCTTGCAAGATAGCTGGCATAAAGCATTTTTTATCTGTCTGGTTACCACACAATAATTACCATTTGAAAACCATGTAAAATATTCACTGGTGCAGAAATAATGAAATTAGGGGAGAGGTTGCATCTGTGCAGCAGGGGCAAACTCACAAACACAATGCAGACAAGACTGTCGGGGAGGTGCTGACAGGCCTGAGGGAGGGGGATGATACTGGAGTTGTAGACATAAGACAAACAAAGAGAAGTCAGTGGTGATAGGGAGGATTGAATTACAATCAGGGGAGTGCAAGGGTACAAAAGGACGTGTAACAATTGGATAGGTGATAGGGTGAGAATGTCTCCCAAACTTCCCTGACGATGTCATCACTAGTGCGAGATCAGAAACCAAATTGTGTTTCTCCACCACTTGGTCTTGACTGAGGTGGTGCTGCTATAGACTGGCAGGGGTGCCACTCTGTGAGCGACAGTAGGATTCTTTCCAGGTGACCTATGCAGGCTTCCAAAAGCCAGTGAACCAGCTCCTCCACTACATTTGCCAGCTGAATATGGGTGACAGATGAGTCACCACTGGAAAAGTGACCAGCAGGAACAACAGTGCTCCCAAACAGTGAGTCCCCAACAAGGGCAGGAGAGAAGGGCATATGAGACTGTCCCTGGAAAGGCATGGGGAGTTTGCCCTAGCTGGAGTGGCCACAGATTGGAGTGTTTTGCTTGGGGCTGGTAAGATGGCTTGTAGCCACTGACACTGCTGTGGAAGCTGCTGTACAGAAATGCAGACTAAAAGGAAAGACATAAAACAACAAAGAGCAAGTAATTTAAAAATACAGGAGAGAAACAGGGAGTCATTGCATGAAATGCCGTATGAAGCAGACTATTGAAATACAGCAACAACATATTAGCCAAACCCAAGTGAGAAGCACATCTGGCTCAGACATAGTAAGAGGAAAGCTGCTATGTTTTACCGAAAGTATAGGGTGCAGATGTAAATATTGGAGAATATACTGCCTATACTACTTATGACTGTCAGATATTTTCCACCTAGTATACCTATGAAGTTCTACAAGATATGAGTATGTCGGTATATGCCCTACCAGCTTTTATTGTATAGTGTGTGATATCCCTGGCATATGTGCAGAGACATAAAATGAGATGGTGACATCACAGTTTAGCTGACTACATAATGCGCCATGCTGTCTAAACCACATACAAACAATTAGCAATAGAAGCATTTTCTACAGTAAACTTTTCAGATGTGTGGGCAGTGCTTTGAGAATGTTGTACAGAATGAATATTATTGCAGAGTGTAAAATGATTGGTGCACTCATCTGTGCTCCTGGAAAGATGCTTCCTCCTCCAAATAGGAAACTATTATCTGCAGTAGCCTCCTAACCTGTGGATAAAGGTAACAAGCCATTAACTTAAATCCCCCACAGGTGATATGATACACGTGCCTATACACATCCACACACATGCACGTGTTTATGTACCTGTATGTCTATGGAGATTACTTGCAGTAGATCTCAGTTGTCTTCACCCTGATATATTTTTCCCACTGGCTGAGGTCTTGATGGTGCTACTGCTGCTTATCAGAATGAATTATGCATGTGGCATCAGCAACAATCCTGGCAAGACAGCGGCAGGCATCCACCTTGTACTGGAGGCCCTCATACAATTCCCAAAGCAGGTATTCATTCCTGTACAACAAGTGCAGGAAGATTTTAGATTTCTTAGACACCACCAAGGTGCCCTGCCAAAAAACAGTTCCACTGGAAACCATGGCCATACTTCAGGTCTCATTCCAGAGCACAATGGCTAGCATCTCATGGTCACAAATATTTCACCAGTTCTTTGTGCCGACGTAGCTGAAAAAATGTTCTGTTTTGAAAGGCTTGCTACCCATTGTAACGTATTGCTGCATTAGTGTGGCAAAGCAAGGCAAGTGTTATAAATGTAATGACTCCGGTAACTACAGAGCACTCCTTTTAGGAATATGTAAGTCAGCATTTAAAATGCTTTGCTGAAATCAGTGTGTCTTTCTACAGTGACATTCCATTGTGTGGAAAAGAAGCTTGGGTTTTTATCAAGACTCTGGTCTACTGCTGTTGTAGGACAGCTGTACAGCTTACCTGTGTCTGCTGACCAGCATATAATTGTTAAAAGTACTTTGAATTTTCTGCACAGTATGTTCTTCTTCCAAGCCTTGCATGCTGACTGTTTTGTTTTTCAGTAGAAATCAAACAGATGTAATGCAAAAAATGAGAAATTGTTAAAAAGGCACTAAAAGTTACCTTAAAATTCAGTTGCAGGATAGTAATTACACTGCCTGGATGTCAGCAAAGAAAAAATGAGAAAGTAGGAGAAAAGTCATCCAGTAGACAAGAAGAGAAAGCTCTGGCTGGGAAGAAGTTTGCAGCTGTTCAGCAAAAAAAATAGTTCAAGTTTCAGCTTTAGTACAGGAAGCGGTTCCAGTAATTTAGAGGAAAAAGTAAATCAAATGCACTCAGATATGTTTAATATAAGTGAGACTCTGGATTAATATGTAAAGTCAAATGACAAAAGACTTGAACAAATAAAAGAAGTTTTAAGTAGCTATTCAGATGAGCTGATAAAACTGCAGAAGTCAGAGGCTGGAATGAAGAAAAGCCTGGCTGAACATGAGGGTTCTTCGTGAGAACCAGTTAAAAAAATAGTATAATTAGAAGACAAAGCACAAAGAGAAAGTCTGAGATTTTCTGCTGTACCAGAGAAATTAGAAGGCACAAATTACATTTATTTTACAAAAGTATAAATAAGAAAGTAAACTGGTGTTCTGCACATGATTTGTTAATTGAGAGGTTACATCATGTGTATAGCCATGACGAGGCAACCACAACCTGTATTAGTAAAGACGCAATCACATCAGCAGAAAGAGCAGTTCCTGCCAAAACAATGGCAGACAGGAAAAGTATTAAAAATTGAGGACAAGTGACATAAAACCGTCATTTGCGTCTCGGTGGTGTTCACATGGTATACCAGCCTTTTCTTTGGTTTATTAAAAATTGAGGACACCAGTGTGTTTGTGGAAAATGATTATTCATTGTTAAACAGGCAAAAGAGAAGTAAGTTTATCCTAGCTATCAATGGATGCCAAGATGCAGGTGTGAGGTTCCAGTTGATAAAACCTGCTTCTTCATAATTTTCTTCTTAGAGGATCAAAGGAAGTTTCTGGATGCAGAACAGGCTATGGAGAAAATAAGATTTTGCCAGTAAATAGTGAGCCAGCAAGCTAAATGGGATTCTGCTTCTCATTCTTCTGTCAGAAAGAAAGCCCATAAAGAGACTTTATCAATGACATATTTTCTCTGAAGACCAACAACAAAGTGAAATTAATGAATAAATTGGGGAACTGTAATCAGTCCCATTGGATGTAGTTTATAAACATGAGCTCTTGTTCTGCAAAAAGAAGTGGTTGAAAAATACTGAAAGTTTGTTGACTGTGTTAAACTGGTGGGAGGACTCTAAAGTATAAACCCCACATCTGATGTCAATCACGTAATCCTTGACTGTTGGCTCATAACTGACTTGGCCATTTATTTCAGCTCGTGCCTTCCAGACTCTCAAGCTAGGCTTTTACCCATAAATCTCCGCTCAAAATTACCTCAGATCTTGTTTGCCGCTTCGTGTATGTAAGACGCGTATGACTGCTCTTGAGTTTTGGCAAGTTAAAAAAAAAGTACGTTTTTTTCCTTTTAAATATTCCTTTTTTGTTTTTGTATTCTATTTTAAGTCTAAATTTCTTCAACCCGTTCTGCTCATTATTCCCTTTAGCGTGAGTGTGTGTGTGTCTTTGACTTTGTCTGCTATCATTAGTAGTCCTTCTATTGATACCATTGCTGGTATCTCTTTTTACCTTTAAGGTAGTTATTTTTACCATTGTTAGTATTTCTTCCTTTCTTCCTTTTTCAAAAAAAAAAAAAGTTTTCTCTATCCTTCATGTCAGCATGCGTGTGTGTAATTAGTATGCTATTAGTTATGACTGAGAAGTCAGATTCATCAGCCAAGTCTTCAAAGAGCACCTCTGGATTCAAAAGATGTCTAAAATGCCCAGTTCCGACAGATATAACCTTTGTGTTTATTTTTTAGGCAAAGTCCACCTCCAAGAAAGTTTTTCAATTTGCCATGGGTTTTCTACTAGGACGCTAACTGAATAGAAGAATAAGTTGATTCTAAAAGGACTCTTAAAGTCTGCTTTTGGAGAGGACTTCTGTCTCAAAGAAAAGACCACCTTTGGCTCCTACTTTCTCGGAGCCGTTCAAGAAGGTTTCAAAATTGCCTTTGGTACCAAAGAGTTCCATGGCACTGAATGGAAAACCTGATTCGGCACCTACAAAAATTTCGAATCAGACTGCTACTACTTCAGCACCCTAGGACACTTCAGTGCCAGAGCAGTTGAAGCTTATTTCTATTCCAAAATTCAAATACTCTCCATCAATAGATCCTTTTAAGGACAGACCACCAAGCCCCTTCTTCAATGTGAGACCTCCTAGGTCTCTTTGGACCGTCTCGGTTCATTCCAGTAAGAGTATCTCTGAAGCTGACATCATGAGACTGGTAGATCAGCTCCTGACGGCAAGGGGATGGTCTCGAGTTCTTAGCCAAGCTGGTATCAGAACCATTCCAACTACGACACCACCCATCCTCCTCCAACTCCTGTTGAGATATTGGAGCCTTCGGTTCCAACATTCCTAGCGTTGACTGTCTCGGTTCTGGTAGCAACTTCATTCCTGTTACCAAGAGCTGCCTTGAGTTCCTCCGGCCTTTTGGCACTGGGGGCCTTCCGGGGTCAAGATTCCCTTGTCGGGTCCAAGGTGCAGGGACCTGCTCCTTTATCTTCGGAGCCATCCATAACCCTTGGTGTTTTGTCCTTTGTAGGATCAACCCAGGCTTCTGTTTCTGAAGTCACCTCCTTGGTGCAGGATGGGACCTCATTTCCAAAAGAGTATGTTTCTGTTCTGGGCTCCCATCCCTCTGGGGGGGGGGGTGGCAGCCTTCCGAATCATGGAGAATGCCTTGTCCATTGGGGACTCTCAGTCTCTACCATCTCTGTCGGGACAGATTTCCACATTTCGTCATCCTGAGCTTCCATCGGTTTCATCCCCATGACAGAAGGCAGAAAAGCCCCAGGAAAGACTCCTCTTGGTGTTTTCCTCTTCTGATACTTCCCCAGAACATCCCCCCGAGGAAGTACCTATGAAGAAAAAGTGCAAGAAGAAGCACTTACACTCTCCGGAGTAGTCTTTTATAGAAAATACTGACTTTGGTGAAGGGAAAGGTTCCCCCAGGTCACCCCCGATGATGTTTCCTTCAGGGACGGGACATCCTGGAAATCCTGAAACAGTGGGGTGTCTAGTCATCACTGCATCCTTCTGAGGAGTCTGTATACATGGAGGCTTTTTGCACCCAACCCTCTACTTGGATCTCTCTGCCCGCTGATGATCTTATTAAACTGATCGCTCATCAGGCGTGGAAGATGCCCAGTTCCATTGAACCGATCTCCAAGAGACCTGATTGGATCCTCTCAGCCCCTAAGGAAGAGCAACACTGGTCAACAGGCATACCCATTGACGCCATAGTGATAGCGGCAACCATAAAGAAAGAACTTGCTTAGGAAAGTCCTGCTATCCATCCTCCTAGCAAGGAGTCTAGGGCTACGGATAGGTTTGGGAAGCACATTTACGCTTCGTCAGCCTTTGCTCTCATGTCCTTGAACTACATGGCACACTTTACAAGGTTACAGATGGATCTACTCAAAGAGCTCTCAGATACCCTCTCATGAGCTGTAGCTGAAGGGATACGGGACAAAGTTACTTCTCAGCTCGCCACCCCCGAAGCAGTTTCTAAGTCGTCCATGAGGTTGAGTGCCCACACTGCTGAAGGGATGATAAGAGCGGTGGGTTCAGGCATAGCCATTAGAAGACTTTCCTGGATGCGCTTGTGTGATTTTGTGGAGCCATTTCAAGCATCATTTGTCAGTGCTTCGTTTGATGGATTATCCCTTTTTGGCACCCAAAGTTAAAGACAGTCTCACCAGATGTGAAAAGGATGGAAAGACTCTCTGCCATTGGCGCACGTTTCTACACTCCTCCGTGACCTTACTCAGAAGTGGGAGACTATGGTTTAAAAATCCCAAGGGCCTTTCCAGGATTCATGTGGCAAAGACTTTCCCCAGGGCAGAGTGGGAAGTAGTGGAAGACACCATCTCAGAGGCAGAAGTGGCCCGCAGAACCAGGAGATTCTTTCTCTGGTATGTCCTATCAGCACCCTTGAAGAGAGGCCCATTTGCCCTCTTCTGTAGGCAGTCAGGGGATGACTATCCCTGCACAAGCCTGCCTGACAACTGATAACTTCAGACAAATGGGTGCAGGGAGTAATAACTAGAGGTTACAAAATTCCACTATCTATACATCCAAACCCCAAAAAAGACTCCCAGATGTTCCACCCAGTCACAGGGAAGCAGCAGTCGTAGAAATCCAAAAACTGCCTGAAAAAAGAGTCATTCAAAAAGTCCCACCAGACCAAATAGGATTTGGGTTTTACTCACGGTTCTTTTTAGTGCCCAAAAAAAACAGGGGACTGGAGACCCATCTTGGATCTCAGCCAGTTCAACAAGGCAGTTCAGCAAAAGTAATTCCGGATGGTGTCAGTACAGTCACTACTTCCTTTCTTGGAAAAAGACAGTTGGATGTGCTCTATAGACCTCTCGGATGGGTATTACCACATAAAAATGGTCAAACACTCCAGGAGGTTCCTGGGCTTCTGGCTGGGAGCCAGTCATTTCCAGTTCAGAGCACTGCCCTTTGGACTCACCACAGCCCCCAGGGTGTTCACCATTTGCATGACAATGGTTGTGGCTAATCTCAGACTGCAGGGATTTAGAGTTTTTCCATACCTCAACAACTGGCTCCTTACTGCTACCACCTGGTGTCGGTTAGAACGAGCAAGAGATTACACTCTGCACTTCTGTGCATCTCTAGGCATCACAATAAATTTTGAAAAGTCAAATTTACAGCCTTCTCAACAATTAGAATTCATTGGAGCCCAGTTGGACACTGTTACAGGAATGGCTTCACTTCCACTAGAAAGACTGCAGAGGATCAGATCTCAGGTCGCCCAAATTATCCAAAGCAAAAGGGTTCCAGAAATATTAGTTCTACAAGCGTTAGGCTCAGTGGCAGCCTTAGTCACTCTTGTCCCCTTAGCAAGATATCACTTGTGAATCTTACAGTGGCTACTTGCCTCTCAGTGGTCTCTGATATATCAACCAGTGTCTTACCTAATCGTGATTACCAATCACTGCAGACAAAATCTTTTGTGGTGGCTCCATTCCAATGAGACTTTCTCAGCTCAACCATTCATTCTTCCACAGCCCCAAGCCATAGTGACCACGGATGCTTCCCAGATAGGGTGGGGGGATTATCTTCGAAGGACAGTCTGGGACAAGCGCTCCCAGCTGGATGGCAACTTGCAGATCAGTGTTCTGGAGATGAGGGTAGTGCTGTTAGCATTGCAAACATTCCAGGAATACCCTTCCTCTGGGAACAGAAGCAGTTCAAAATGACAACATGTCGGTAGTTTGGTATATCAACAAGCAAGGGGAAAACAGATCTTACCCATTGTGTCGAAAAGCCCTCAGAGTTTGGCAATGGGCGATTTCTTTCAACCGCTTTCTCACAGCAATGCACATTCTGGGGAACTCCAATGTGAGAGCAGACAAGCTGAGCAGAACCATTCTCGTGCCTCATGAGTGGTGTCTCAACCCTGTGGTGGCGAAACAAATATTTTGTCACTGAGGCCAACCTTGCTGTGATCTTTTTGCATCCCCTGTGAACAACAAGTGCAGCAGTTACTTTGCCCTAACTCCCCCTCCGAAGTCACCCAGAGACACTCTTCTCCTTGATTGGCCCCCGGTCTTCTGTACGCCTTTCCCCTGATTCCCCACTTCCTAACGAAAGCCAGGGGGTCAGAGAACTCAGTAATCCTCATTGCCCTCTTCTGGCCTCGACAAATTTGGTTGCCCTTCCTTTGGTCTCATCTTCTTCGGGAACCATGGATACTGGACCCAGTTCCAGATCTGCTGTCCCATCCAAAGGGCTTGGTTCATCTGAATCTTCATCATCTAAAGCTCACGGCTTGGCTTCTCAAATTCCCATGATTGCCAGGCATCTTTCCCTTTCCTCCCCTGTCTATCAGATCATTGTAGCCCATCACAAACTTTCAACTAGGAAACTTTATCAAGGCAAATGGGAAAGATTTGCTAATTGGGCCCTCATGAACGAACTTGATCCTTCTACAACCCCCATCCATAAAGTTTTGGATTTTTTTAGCTAACCTTTATCAATCTGGTTCCTCTAACTCAGCAGTTCAAGTTCAGCTAGTAGCTATCTCAAACTTTCACATGAGATTTGATGGATCTTTCCTTATGTCACACAAACTTTGTAGAGTCTTTTTAAAGGGAGCTTTAATGTTAAGACCTCCAGTTAAAGAACCCATTCCTCCTTGGGATCTAACACTAGTTCTTCAGTCCCTTATTTTGCCTCCCTTTGAGCCATCAGCTACTTGTGACTTAAAGTTTTTGACTTGGAAAACAATATTTTTTGTGGCTATTACATCAGCCAGAAGAGTATCTGAACTTCAGGCCTTGTCCTGCAAACCACACTACATAGTTTTTCACAAGGACAGGGTTTCTCTTAGTTTCTCTCTAGTTTCTCCATCCTGTCTACCAAAGGTAGATTCTGAATCTAATATCAATCAAACACTTCAGCTACTGGAATTTTTCCCTAATTTTTCCAATAAAGGTGAGTAGTCCCTTCATTTGTTAGACGTCCACAAACAGCTACATGTTTATCTTCACAGAACAAGAGATTTCAGAAAATAGGACCAATTGTTTGTTGCCTTTTCCGTTCTTTCTTTAGGTAATCCAGTGTCAAAGGTTACCTTGGCGAAATGGCTTAGAGACTGCATTACATTTATTTGTCAGTCGAAAGGGCTCCGCCTTTCATGCCCAGTAAAGGCCCATACAACTAGAGCAGTGGCAACTTCTGCAGCCAGAGCCTCTTTAGATGACATTTGTGCAGCAGCCACTTGGGCTTCGCCTCATACCTTTATCACTCATTACAAACTGGATCAGGTCTCTAGGGGATGGGCATCATTCAGTTCGATGGTGCTAAGAATGTTCCGTCCCACAGCCAAGGATTATGTGAAGATTGACAACATCAGATAAAGAAGTTATGTCTTACCATAACGTTCCAACTGTGTTGTCGATCTTCACTAATCCTTGACTTCCCCTCCCTCCGTCCCCTAGCCTGAGACTCTTAGTGGATCGAATTCTACCAGGACTGGCTTCATTTTATGGACACATATCTGGTCTCTTCTTTGCTATTTGTCTGCCACTAATTTAGGCAAACTTGATCTTAGGTAATTTTGAGAGGAGCATTATAGGTAAAAGCCTAGCTCCAGAGTTTGGAAGGCATAAGCTGAAATAAATGGCCGAGTCAGTTCTGAGGCTCGGAACCAAGCCCACAGTCAAGGATTAGTGAAGATCAACAACACAGATGGAACACTACGGTAAGACATAACTTCTTTTTTTGTGTCATTAATATTTAGAAAGACAGTGAATGGACAAAAGAAGTAACTCCCAAGTAAAAGATTTTTTTGTTCCTATTAATGTTTATATAAAACTTTATGATGTAAATTGCATGTTATATTGTAAAGCTGTTATGTATATTATGCAGTCAAAGGTATTTTAAATATGGGAGTGGGGTGGGGTATCAGTGACGACTGTATATGCCAGTGATATTAAAATATACTTTTTCTTAATTGTAATGCTTCCTGACTTTACACAGTAATGAGGTAAGAAAGACTGGAAAAAAGGCAAGTTAAAGTTAATATAATGTTATGATCGTTGGCTGCTGGGAAGGAATGTTAGTGTATTGATTATATATGTAGAATTAAAATATCATTTTCACTGTTTCATAGAAGTAAATGTTATAATGCCATTGGTAAAAGGGGTCTGTATTAGAACACCAAACTTTCAGAATTTCAAGTGTTCTAATATCAAACCCTATTAATCGAAAATTTAAAACATCGAACATACAGAACAGCGAATTTTTCCTAGGGAAAAAAAATTGCTGTTCCAAAACACATACACACAACACAAGCACACCAAACAAACAGCAATCCACACACATACACCTAAACTCTTACACCTAACCCTACACTAAACTATACATACACCACTAACTATCCACTTACCTTAACCCAAATCCTAACCCTAAGGTCCATCACTGTTGCACAGTCACCTCACCCTCTCCCTAACCCTAACTCACATACCCCGCCCTAACCCTCACGTCCACACAATCGCACACTTACCTGACCCGCGCCCTAACCCTAACTCACCTAACCCGCCCTAACCCACACGTCCACACAATCGCACACTTGAACCCAACCCGTAGCTTTCCACCAGAGCGCTGAAAATACCGAAGCAACAGAAACGGACAACTGAATTCTTTCTCTAGGAGAAAATTTGGTTTTCTGTTTCTTCTATATTTTCAGCGTTCACTGAAAACTGGTCGATATTAGAACACTCGAATGTTCGGTGTTCTAATATAAACCCGGTAAAAGTTATAGAAATTTGCTTTTAAGCACAATTACTTTAAAAGCAAGAGAAATTATAGCAAGCATGAACACTGTAGCTCTTTACTGCATTTTCAAAGTTTTCTGTTAATTTTCTCATTAGCATCTGCTTTTAGCTGAAGATAAGGGCCAGTCAGATTTTGTGAGAGGTCTGACCAGTGCATTCTAAGTGAACTATACAAAGGTTCTTTCTGTCACTTTTAAAGTTGTTTTTTAGCTGAACTTTTGCTTCGTGGTTTTGTGTCTACAGGTGCAAGCAGTTTATCAGGAAAAGTCTGAACAATATGTTCTGAGTAAATTTTTTTAGGTACAACATAATTTACTTTTAAAATGAAACTGGCAAGCAGTTCTATGAAAATATTGAAACTGTGGGAAGTAAATAATTATAGTGACTTCCTTCTTGGTACTTTAGTGCATTAAGATAAGTGCCCACAATTTAATGTATTTAAGAATAGCCAGTGCACATTTTCTTAACACTAGGAGTTAAAGTTTACTGAAATCCTTTACTGAAATCATGCAGATTGTTTTTTGCATTTCCAAGAAGCAGAACTAAATAAGGACTGTTAGCAGCTTATGTGAGAACACAGACTCTAACGTGTTTCAGCATGGCTAAGCCTAACTTTTGAATAGGTAATGCTTGCGGATGTAACCATCAATTTGGAGCACCTATTCCTATATGGAGGGGTAAACTTCCTTTTTTGGAAAATATATAGTTTTGTGCATTTGCTTTGAGTCAAATGTTTTCTTTAAAAATTCATGTATTTACTTTTTATTTCTTTTGTATTTTTATTGAAGCCAAAAAGGGAAGGGAAAATGTTACATGGGTTGAAATAGAGATTAGAAGAAGCAATTAGTTGTAAAATCACCCATCCAAACATTAGTACATGCTTGTAAACTGCAAGTTAGAAACATATATTCAAAATAACTTTTGTGTGGGATATATGGGAGTAATATTTTGTTTTATCAGAATGGCTGTTTAGTCAGTATTAAAATGGAATATAAATGGCCATGCAGGTATAGACAAAAAGCAGCAAGTATTCCATTGCATTGCAAAGTGTAGGGTGCAAATAGCAGTGTTACTGGAGGATCATTTGAATAGAAATTAGAATATAAATTTGACAAAGAAAAACTGAAATGCATTATTTTGAAAACTTAATGTTTAAATACAATTATGATTCTAATAAGTGGTTAACACTACAAATATGTAGGGATTTTGTAAACTCCAAGATAAATAAGATAAAACTTCGATAAGAAATCTTTCTCCCAAATATTGGAGTTTCTAATTAATATTAATAATAAGGCAAAAGAAAATAAGTTTTACATATGACAGATTTATATAATTCTTAGGTTAGACTTCTTACACTTACTTAGACAGTACATTTTGGAATTATTCCACAAAAAATAATAACCAATCAGAAAAAACTAAATGAAAACTCCTGCCAAGCCAAAACTTCCAATGAGTGACCTCCCAAACCTCCTGTAACAGAGGCTCATGGGATATATGCAAATTACACTTATGAACATCAGGTGTTTCAGCTATATGGCGATTCTGATAGCCCATGACTTTGACAAAAATTAATAACAGAAACTTTACTAATGAAGATAAAAAAGTAGTGTTAAAAGTCAATAGAAAAAAATATTGTGCTTGTTACACATAAGAAGGTTGCAGTTATGTATAAACCAAGTAGAATCATATGTTGGAGATGTGATTCTGAAGTAACAACTGGATATATATGGTATATGAATGTGAGGTTGTCTCCCCTGTTTGGAAAGAAATTAATAACATTAATCAAGCATTGTGGTCTGATAGATGTAATATTTCCAAGTCATTCATTTTATTTAATGCACCGATCCCTGAAATAATTCCAAGGGCTCAAGTGCCTCTTCTTTGGTCTATACTGGCAATAGCTAGGAAAACAATAGCCAAGAACTGGAAGAGCAAAACTATTCACTCTTGTACTGAATTTCTTATATGACAAAAATTGTATCTGGTAGTGAGTTGCATACAATTAGGACGAGAACTTCTAATATTAGACATTCCTTTAAGATGTGGTTAAAACTTAAAGATTTGCTTGAAAAATATTAATTGTTAATTTATAATACATTGATATATTACATAACTATGCACGTATGTAAATAGTTATTTGTTTTATTTTACTTTGTTGTTTGTTATTAAAATAAAATATTTTTTTTTAACAAAGAAAAGAAAACTAGTGATTGAGATAAAGTGAAAATGGAGTTTAAAAATGAGGTGTAAATGGGAGAGATGCCATAGAAATAGGAATTGTTTAGAGGAGCTAACAAAGGGTAAAGTATAGTAAAAGGGAAATTTCACAGTAAAAGAGAAGGCAACTGCAGAGTGCCAAATGGAAAATAATGGAGTATTTGGATAATATGCACAAGTTCAGGAATGTTGCTGTTAAGCAGGTATTTTTGATAACTCTAGAGCACAAAAACTTTTAGCACTATAACATAAAGCAGAAAGAGTTATAGACAAATTTAGGGAACCTATGATAAGAAAAATAAACACAAATTGTATAGAGGTATTATAAATATTTCAGAAAATTTAAGAAAGTTGATGTAAAGCAGATGAGTAAAGAAAACAAGAAAAGGTACTAATGGAAATATTTATAGAAGACTTAATTATGCCAAAGTTAGAGGAAGATGACACTGAACAGTTATTAGCTAAGATACGAAGAAACAAGATAAAAAATGGTGAGCATAATCACTCAACAGAGAAGTCTCCAGGAACAGATATTTCTATGAAAATTTGGAAGCTTGGAGCTAAGAAATTAATAAAGATCTGGAAGTGTTTTGAACAGTATTTACAAACAAGGAGGGGGTACCAGCATAATGGAAGAAAGCAGTGGTGGTTGTGTTAACTGAAAGAGGTTATATTATAAAATGCGTACATCTGTCCTAGCTAAGAGAATGGCAAAGGTTTTACCAGAGTTGATAGGTATGGATCAGTGTGATTTGTGGAGGGGACACATGTGACCTAATTAATAGAACAGTGGTGTTCCAGAAGGAAGCAGAGTATAAGACAAAACACCATTACTTCCATGGCCTTTGATACAGCGAAAGCATTTAATAGAGTCAGGTGGGATTTTATTAGTAGGGCAATGGTAGCATTTGCATTTTCTGGTAGAATAATAGAGTTAATAAGGAGTATATATGATGAGTCGGAAGCAAGAATTAAGTTGGGTATGTTCCTGTCTGAAAAGCTGTGTTTAAACAGAGAAGCTAGGCAGGGACATCCTATTTCCCTACTGTTGTTTTTTTTTTTTCTTGTAGCTATTGGAAAAGAAAATAAGAGATTCACAAAAATCAAGGATGTAGCAGGTATGGAAGTCGAGAAAAGTTAACTTTATTTAAAGATGTTATTATTTGTACTTAATGAATCCAGAAAAAGGACATTTCAGTGCCTTGGAGCATTTTGAGATAGGCAAATAAAATAAATGAAGATAAAAATTACAGTGGTTTAAGTAAATTTACCATAACAGTAGATGCTCAAATAAAATTACTATTGCAGTAGCCTAAGCTGTATGGGTTATATCATACCAAGGATAAGAGAGCTGAGCAGCAGTGAAAGCTTTAGGGCACCTTCAATATACCTTAACTGCAGAGAGCTGTAGCAAAAGGGGTGGTTTGGACGCCAAAACATTCAGAGCATTCTTGTTATAGAGGAAAGGAAGGATGTAACCCTCATATAGGATATATTATAGCAACCAAAAATATAAAAAAAATCCTCACCTAGGCAAGCAGATCTAATAAAAAGGGGGGATTGAGGGAGAGAGCAGGTACTACAACAGTAATCTATTTGAATATCTACTGTTATGGTAAGTTTACTTACACAACTGTACTAGGTTCCTCATTAGGCTAAGTTGTATGAGTAGAATGCCAGAGCTTAGGTAGACAAGGTGAAAGAAGACTGAGGGTTCAGAAACCCCAGAGAATGATCCTAGCAAAACCTGCTGTAGACCTGCTAAGTGAAAAAACATCAGTAATAGAGTCTAAAATAG
Source organism: Protopterus annectens (assembly GCF_019279795.1). Classification (NCBI taxonomy): domain Eukaryota; kingdom Metazoa; phylum Chordata; order Ceratodontiformes; family Protopteridae; genus Protopterus; species Protopterus annectens. The sequence goes on along the minus strand of NC_056736.1, from coordinate 293,452,104 downwards.
AATCTGCAGTTAAAAAGCGATAATTAATAGGGTTTTGTAAAGTATTGCACAAAAAGAGTTAGAGGCATTTAGAAACGATTTAGATTTTAGAAACGATTTTATAAAGAAAGTAGTAATGCAGTTTACAGAAGAACAATGGGAAGAAATTTGTGTCAGATTGCTGGATGCTCAAAATGATTACTAATGCAGTAACCTAAGCAATGTGGGTTTACCCCACCTGCACTGGTCAGCTTCCAAAAGCTTTGTGCACCTTCCAGGCACTCCTTCTGCCAGGAGCATGTGGGGTGCCTAGAGCTGTTAACATTTACCAAAAGAATTTGCAATAACAAAAAAAAATAACTAAGGAAGAAGGTTCCAAATTAGGGACACGTTTTAAATGCTGGCACTATTATCTTAGAAGTTCTCAAAATGATTTTCAATTTTAGGAGACATGGAACAAAACTTTAAGAAACATCATGGGCTGTCCATGCAAAATAGGGACAGTTGAGAGGTCTGGGGGTACCCCTATAAAGGCAGAAAGAGCATCTGAAGCTGCAGAGCCTTTTCGCCACTAAAGCAAGAGCCTCTTTGGTTGTCCACCTTGTTAGTCAGCTGTGATCTTCAAGCTGGGCAGATAAGTCTCCACTGGGGAAAGCCTTCCTTCCTAATTGAATTTAATGTGGAATATTTTAAATTTTGAGAAGTATTCTTAATGCATATGCTTAGTAATCAAAGTTTATGTTGTGTTACAAGTGGTTTTCTGAACTGTATGTGAGGAAAAAGATTTATTTATAGCTATAAACAGTTTACTACCAAAAGTTGAACATCGGTTCAGCGAAAACAGAAAGTCGAACAGCAGTTAGTCGACTTCCGTGTTGCCGAACGTTAGGAGATCGAGAGTACATATCAGCGAATGCAAGTGTCCATTCGCTGATATGAACTAGATGATGTTCTTTGTTCCAGAGTATAAGGGGGGTCGTCGGTCGCGCGCGCTGGGCTGGCGTGCGTGTCAGGGTACATACTCGCATGATGACGGCGTCATATCATCAGTTTTTTGCCGCTGGTCCGATGCAGAAGCAGTTTTGCGAAGTGCAGGTTGCGTTTCTGAAATATTTCGAAACCCGGTTTCAGAGACCGAGAGAGTAGCTAAAAAACCCCCGTGGGGAATTTTTTTTTTTTCTTGCCTCAGTATTTTACGGATGTCAGAAAAAGTGAATAACTGTATTTCTTGTGAAACAGATACCTCATAGGGATTACCATACCTTGTGTATACCTTGTTTAGGGCCTGAAGCACGGCGTTGTTGGTTGCCGCTCTTGTGCTAGGTTTAACAAGCACTATTAAGAGGAGGTTAGACTGTGCCAGGTTAGTGTTTGGGAAGCGTTGCAATTATAAAATGCCGTCGGATGCTCCGGCGCCAGCTCAAGAAGCGCGGCGTAAAACAAAGCGAAAGCCTAGGGTTGATGAACCCCGGGGGCGTCGGTTCTTTAGAACTCAGTGGAGCCAGAGGTTTTGCCAGGAGTTTCCATGGAGTCCCAGGCAGAAACTCTACTGTTACAGGATGTGCCTTCTCAGGAGGTAGGCCAGGCTGAGGGGCTTCTCAGGTGACTGTTCTTCCCTCTCTTCCCAAGGTAGTTTAGTTCAGCTTCAGTGGGGGCTTCTCCTAGCATTGGGTTCTGTACCTAAGAAACATATGCTTAAAATGGCAGAAGATTTGATTACTATGATTAGAGGTTCTATGCCGAGTTTGATAGTTTTGAACAGTGTTCAGAGGCTTCAGTCTTCTGCGGAAGACTTGCAGGAGTATCCTACTTATTCTGATTCTGATGTGGATTTTCTCATTTTCAGAGACTCTGCATTCCATGAGGGAGCACTTTAAATGGTAGCTATTCCTCCTGTGTTGAATGTGGTGGAAGATGTTTTGCAGAGGCTTCCTGAACCCTGACTCTTTGCCTCCTGCTCCTGTTAAGCCTGATAGGTATTATAGGGCTCATAAGTATTTGTTTAAGAGTAAACTATTTCTCAAGGGCCTAAAGGTGTTAAAGCTTCTGTGGTTAAAAATCCTGTTCCCACTGATAAAGAGGCAAGGGCTTTGGATAGGTGGGGAAAGAAAGTGTATACTTCTTCCACTCTAGCCATGATGTCAGTTTCACATGCTAAAATATCAGAATTATCTCCTTTCACAATTGAAATCTAAGGTGGATGCTTTGGCGGAAGGTATTGAGTGTAAAGAGTTGCTGGATTTGGTTCATGTGTCTGAACAAGTGGGTAAGCATTCTTTGCAATGTGGTTTTGATGCTGTACAGGCCTCTGGCTGCTACTAGTTCTGTTCTTAGGCATGCCTGGTTGAAGGATCAGAATTTAGCTGAGCATGTTAAGACAAGGATTTTGGATGCTCCTTTACAGTCTGATGTGTTGTTTGGATCGCCTGTGGAAGCAGTTTTAAAGAAAATGGAGGACAAAGCTAAGTCTATGCAAACTGTTAAAGATTTTTGCAGGTGCAGCCACGAAGTTTAGTAGAAATTGGCCTGCTAAGGGGTGGACATATCCTGCTTATGATTCCCAGTCTAGGGGTAGGTCTAGGTGTGGTAGGGGCAGGAGCTCAAGGTTCTTTTAGGCCTAGAACAGGGAGTTCACCTGCTCAGACTTCTGGTGAGGCAGACCCAATGACCTGTCTCTTCGGATTTAATTACTCAAGACAAATGGGTGTTGGATATCATTCACCGGGTTACAGATTTTATTTCCATACAATGCCCCTTTCAAAGGCATGCCAGGCGTTCCTCCTCCACAAAGAAAAGAGGCTCACAAGCAAGTTTCTCAGTTACTCCAGATAGGGGCCATTCAGCCAGTCCCTCAAGAAGGGGGCCTATTTTTTTATTCCTCGCCTGTTCCTAGTACCAAAAGAGGGGAACGCGGGAGACCAATTTTGGATTTATCTCTCCTCAACACTTTTCTGGACATTCCCAAGTTCAAGATGTTGGCGTTACAACAGCTTTTACCTCTGCTGGGCAAAGATCACTGGATGGTAACTTTAGATCTCAAGGAAGCTTACCTTCATGTGCCTATCAACTAAGTTGCAGGGAAGTATCTGCGGTTCGAGCTGGAAATTCTCATTATCAGTTCTCTGCATTGCCCTTTTGGCTATTATCTCTAGAGAGTATTTTCACAAGAGTCTGGCTCAGTGAAGCTTACTTCAGGCTTCAAGGAATTCAAATCTATCCTTACTTGGGCGACTGCCTGATTCTGGCTCAAGAAAAGGAAGACCTTCTACAGCATCTGGAACATGTCATAGCAGTGCTAAGATGCCTAGGGTATTCTGTGAGCGAAATAAAGTCCAGTCTAGTACCCTCTCAAGACATGTGCTTTCTGGGTGTGAGACTGAATACAGCAGCAGATGGCCTTTTAACCCCGGACAAACAAAAGAGTCTATCACTTTACTTCCATCAACTATCTCATCAGTCAAACTGCATATGAGGAAGCTACAATGGTATCTCAAAAGCTCATCTAAATGGAAAGTGGATACAAGACAAGTGGCCTGCCAGACTACAGCATCTACATATCAACATGAAGGAGATGTTAGCAGTCCAGTTTGCATTAATGGCTTTCAAGGAGTTACTTCTTCTCTATGCAGGCAAGCAATGATTTTATGGCAACTAACTCTTCAGGCAAGGTTTCTGAGACAAATCATGGATCCCCACAGTGGAAACTGGATCTTCATGTATTTCAAAACTCCACTAAACCACCAGCTGCCACAGTATTGGTGGATGCTCTGTCTTTCAGTTGGAAAAACCTTCATGTGTATGCCTTTCCTCCTCTGCCTCTTCTTCCAAAGGTACTATTAAAGGTCAGACAAGACAGGCCAAGGATGATTTTGATAGCTCCAGATTGGCCTGGCCAACACTGGTACCCACTACTACGAGTCTGGTAAAGGAAGCCTCCGTGGCCTTTACCTCTGATTCCTCATCTATTATCTCAGAAGGATGGTCATCTGCTCAATGTCAAGCTTCACTCTCTTCATCTAACAGCCTGGCATCTTCTGTGTTGAAACACAGCAGGTCTCAACTTCCTCAACAAGTTTTAAATGTGATTATGGAAGCTAGAAGACCTAGTACAAGAAAGTGTCCGCAGAAAAATGGAAGAGATTTTTTTCTGAGCCTAATTTGAGTGTGGCTCTCAATACCTTACTGAGTTATTGGACAAAGGTTTGTCCTTCTCTTCCATTAAGATTCATGCTGCAGCAATTTCAGCTCACTATGATTGTGACCCACCATTGATCCTTTGTTCAAGCAGTTTCTTAGAGGGTATAAGACCCCCCCGTTAGAGCTCCTACTCCAAAGAATATACCCCCACGTAGAGCTCCTACTCCTGCTTGGGATCTCAATTTTGTGTTGGAAAAACTTACTCTACAACCTTTCTGCTGAATTGAAATACTTGTCATGGAAGACTGCTTTTCTGTTGGCTATTTACTCTGCAAGAAGGGTGTCTGAGTTGCAGGCCCTTATGGCAGTAGAGCCATTTTGATTTTCCATAAGGATAGGGTATCATTAATCCTTCCTTTATGCCTAAGGTGGTTTCTAGTGTGGCTTTAAACCAAACTATTCATTTGCCTACTTTTAGGCAGTCTCAGCAGTTGTTTGTGTCAAAACAAACTATTTCTAGGTGGATTGGCTTTTGCATTGCATTTTGTTATTCCCATCATGGCAAGGAGATTCCAGCTGGGATTAGGCCTCATTCCACTAGGGCTACTGCCACTCCCACAGCATTCTAAGGGGGTGGCAACTAAGGATATTTGTTCAGTGCATACTTTCTCTAAGCATTATCACCTTCCTATCTACTCTAAGTCTAGGGCTGGTTTACAGCTGTTTTGCAAGGCATGTTGTCAGCTCCTGCTTCTTTATTTGCCAGCCTCCCTTACCTCTGCTTTGGGATTCTACCCAATAGTTAGGACTGCAGCAATGGGGGAGCGAAGAACATAGTACAGTTTGTACCTACCATAATTACATGCTAAATTTTTGTATATATTCTTGTATATATTGTACATTATAGTTAGGACTGCAGCAATGGGATCCTCGAACATCTACATTTATGGTAGGTACAAAACTGTACTTTATGAGTAGAGTCCCGGTACAGTGCAGATTGGGAAATGTATCCCTTTCCTCACTGTAGTGCGATCTTGGAGTTAGAATATTTAATTTGCAGGGGCTGTGGGGGGTGCAGGGGACTTGCCCCCTGCTAAAACACGAATGACAGTGTAGGTGTTTAACTTACATTTGCACCTACATTGCCATCACGATCGATTTTCGACATAAATGTCGAATCTGTTGAATTCGATCAACAGATTCGACATTTTAAACTAATTAGTATGCAGGAAGTATGATGTAATTTTCAAAGTATTAAATGTTCATTTTTATGAACTTCGATATTTTGATAGTAAACCATTGTAAAGTATGTCAGTTAAAAAAAAAAAATATATATGTATATATATATATATATATATATATATCAGTTTTGCTGTTTAGAGTGTTAGAGAAAGAGTATTGTTGCCCATGGGATACTGCCACTGTAATACTTACCTCAGAACCACCAATTTCTTTTGTCAGTACTTACTCACACTTTAGGGCTACACTACCAGCTCTCAGTTCTTCCTGCTTGGCTTACCTATGGAGCAGCTAATGGTCTCTGCAGTATTAGATTCTCCAGTGCACAAAAAGAAGGGAATTGTTAAGGAATCTTGGAGGGTGTTTCCAAGTCCTTTGTTGTTTCATTTGCAGGTGGGTGACTGTGCTGTGGCCAGTCATTCCTCAGCTCATTCATCTTCTTCCCCTAGTTCTCTTGGTGTAACATTAGCAGCCACCAAAGACTGAAGGTGCTCACATTCTTGGCTACTGTAGGAAAACCCAGGGCAGACCAGGAAGAACCACCTTTGTCACTGACTGGGGAGGGGGAATGTGTAAGCTCGGACTACTGTACCCAATGAGCCTGCCAGACAAGGAGAGCACTGTGCTTAGAAAGAAAACCTGTCAACATGTCTATAAACACCTAGTCAGTCTTCAGGCAGGAAGAGAAAAGTAATTCCTTCTCAATATGAAAGGATTTTTCATCAGAAAATGAAGGGGAAGGAATGTGCTTCTGAGGATTCTACTCAGTCTGAGCTTTTTTATTCTGAAGAAAGTATTTCTACAGACATTTCCTAATGAAGAAATCAACTTTTCAGTAATTTATTTATTTATGATTGTTTACTGGGAAAGTCTAACTGGAAGAAAACCCCTTTCAACAGAGGCCCTGGTAGAAATGCTTCACATTTAATACCACTAAAGCTCTACATTTAATGCCAGTTTTGACATATACATAAAATATAGTTACATGTTATCATAAGGAAGGGCAGCCGCAGTGGTGCAGCGGTTAGCGCTGCTGCCTCACAGCAAGAGGTTCTCTGGTTTGATCCTCGGCTGGGGTGCCTTCTGTGCGGAGTCTGCATGTCCTCCTTGTGGTCGCGTGGGTTTCCTCTGGGTGCTCCGGTTTCCTCCCACAAACCAAAGACATGCTGTAGGTGGATTGGATACTCTAAATTGGCCCTAGGCATGAGTGCGTGCGTGTGTGTGCCTTCCATGGAAGATTGGATATCGGGCTGGCAACTTGACACCGTAAAACTCCACTGCCAATCATGAGCAGACAGGTGATCCGCTGTGGCGACCCCTAACCGGGAAAAGACGAAAAAAGAAGAAGAAGATGTTATCACAAGGAATACAAAATATAGCTAAGTGTACATAACATGAGTGAAAAAACTTTACAATAGCTTGCATAAACATCATTTAGAAACAAAGCACTTACATAGCTTCCATAGGTATATACAGTGTTGAACATCATTAGAAATAGACACAGGCTTGTATATAGTAAAGTGAGATATAACATTGCAAAATATACTGTAATATTACCTGTGATTTCTAGCAATTAAAATAATGAAAAGAACAAGCAGCTTAACTATTGAAATATTAGAAAGGGAGAACGCGGTTGATAATGAAACCTAGTATTATATGTTAGCCGTAGTGCAGCTTTGAAAGTATTGTTACTTCTAAGATTGAGAAGTAAAGTAGTTAGGGACGTGAGACTGGTTGTAGCTACTTGGATTATTATAAGAAGTATTAGTTTTGGATAGATGAGGGGGGAGAGAGAGAAAGAGTGATGAAACTTTGACAGAGTGGGGACAGTGAGATAGTGGTTGATCTAATTAGAGAAAAAGAGACGAGTCTTCTCACTTAGAGCCTGTGATTGATATAATTTTTGTAAACAAAGTTAAAATAAAAAATAAAGTTATATAATGTAAGTTTTCATCTGAAGCAGAGTGAAGCCTTTAAGACATTGAAAATGTATTCTAATTTAATGCAGTTACAGATGCCTTAAGCAGCCCCCATTTCTCCTGTTTCGCATGCTTTAGAGAATGTTTTCTTGCTGCAGCCAGCTACCGGACAGACAACCTTTGACTGCCAAAAGATATGCTAGATTGCAAAAGATACCCCAGTCTCATAAGCACCTGTTTTCTAATCCCAAGACAGATCTAGCAGTCATCTCTCTTTCTAAACAAGTTACTGTTTCTAACGCCATTTCCTCAGATGAAGATGGGAAGGCAATGGGTAAGTTGAAAAATAAATATTCTTCTAGTACTTTTAACTTTCACGATTTTAAGTTGTCAGGACCATATGTTCAAGTTTTTTCTTGAGCCTTTTGAGAATATACAGAACTTATTAGCTAATCTTCCATCTTCTGTGGTAAAAAAAGTCTGTAAATTCTTCTATGACAGCTCTTTGTCAGATGATTAAGCATTGTCTGAATTGTGCCTTGATGCCTCTGACTCGTCTTCCAAAGCAGCTGTTTCTGGATCACTTTTCAGAAGACTTGCTTGGCTTCAGTTCCAAAACTGTCTGGATAAAGTAAAATGTGATGGCCTGAACCCTCCTTTAAATAAAGATTCTCTTTTTGTTCTTTCAGCAGCTGAAATACTTAAGAAATGTGAGGTAAAGAGGAATCTAATGCAAGGAATAACACAACTTTTTCAACCCTACTTTTTTTAAACCAAGTAACAGTTTTAATCCCTACCCTGCCCCCTTTCCCAACAAGCAAACAATTTAAACAGCATGGACCAGTACTGGGGGAGGGGGAGCAAAAGAAAGGAGTCTCTTAGAAAAAGAGAAAAGCCACAAAAAGTTAAGGACAGCCTTCCCAGTCAGCAGGCAGCATAACTGTCCATCTGTACTGGCCCCCTCCCCCCACCCTAGCAACCTCTCCATCTCCCTCAAACTTCAGCTGTCCTTTTGACATCAAATAGTCCCAGACGTTTGGGTTCTTGGAGCAATCTAGTGAGGATACTCCTGGCATTGGGAATCCTTTCATCATTTCCTTGGAGTTCTATCTTGTCATGTGAACCAGATTTATTTATTTTCATCCATTTTGCCCAACATATTCTCCCAGGGAGTACTAGGAACCAGTGCCCTTCAGTCTTCGAGGCAAAAACTGTTATTCAGGGATTTTTCTGGTCCCCAAACCAGAAGGATTCTGGAGGTCAGCACTGGATCTTTTGGCGTTAAACCTCCATGCCAAGATTTCCAAGTTCAAGATGTTATCACTTCAGAATCTTGTACCCTTGATCGCATCGCTAGCTTTCATGATAAGTAGACCACATCTGTTACCACATTCTCGTAGCCAAACAGTCCAGCTGTTTCCTAAGATTTGCTGTATCTGGCTTACATTACCAGTTTTCCATTTTACGCTTTGGACTCTCCACTGCACCAAGGGTGTTTCCAAAACAGCCAGCTCCAGTTATCGTTCATTGCAGACCCCAAGGGATACACATTGTCCTTTATTTGGATAACAGTCAGCTGTTAAGAATCTGTAAAAACGTCCAGGATCTTCTTATCAGTCTGAGTTTTCAAGTAAAAACCTGCAGAAGGATTTTCTCATCCCTTCACACAAAATTATATTCCTGAGATGTTTGTTGGACTTGACCAAGAGAAAAGCTTTTCTCCCTCCAGACAAAATAGAAATGTTCCAACAGTTCTTAATGAGTTTCCCCAACCAAAACCAGGCATCCACGAGGGAGTTTCTCAGGATCCTGGGGCATATGGTATCAATCAATGATTATCATGCTACTGCCAGACTATAATTAGGAAAATACAGTGTTACCTCACATCAGTTTAGATTCGGCATCTACACCCTTCGATTTTTCAAATTTCTGTTGTGGGATTTGTGAAAAGGGAGATTGGGTAGTAGAGAGACTAGATAGCTTGCAATCCATATCTTCCATTATAATTTCCTTCCCCACTCCAGTGGCTTAAGGGGCTGTTGCAAATGGGATAAAAGTGCAAGCTTTAAATGCCAGGGGGATGTTGGTTGTTATCAGTACTTTAAAGGTCTTGAATCATCTCTGGTGCCCAGAATCTCTGCTAGTATACACAGTCAACACCATGGTGATTTGTTTCATAAACAGATAAGAGGAGTAGCCAATCCTCCACCTTTACAGAATGGAAATGATGACCTGGGAGGCAGCAGTTCAGCTCAGTCTGACTCACCAAGTGTCCTACATTCCATCACAGCAAAGTTTTATTGCAGAAAAGCTCAACAATGTAAAACAGACCCCCATATTTGGAAACTGCATCCTGAGTTCTTTCAAGAATTGATCTGCCTTTGGAGAACAACTCAAATAGAATCTGTTTGCCTCCTTTCAGAACAGTCAACTAAAGAAACTCCACTACAGGACTCTTTGCAGGCAGGTCTGGAAGAAAGATGCCTCTTCATTCACATGAACAGGAATGTTCCTGTATGTCTTTGCACCCTTTCCATTGATTACCAGAGTTCTTAAAATCCAGAAGGACTTTGCATAAATTTGTAGTGGTGGCCCCCCTTTTTGGCCAAAGCAAGTAGGGATTCTCCCCTATTTTCAGTTTGACCAGGGGCATTTACTGCAAGCTTCCCCATACACCAGTTTTACTCGCACAAGATAGCAGAAGTTTGATGCTCCCCACTCTGGAAATGCTTCACCTAACTGCCTGGATAATACAGTTGTGATACCTCTTATGCACCTTTTTTTCCTGAGGACATTCAGCAGGTACTTAACTAGCTGAGAAAACCTGCTAACGAGCAATCATGTATGGGTAAGAGGAAAAGATATTCTTGTTGGTGCCACTCTTAAGAGTCAAGATCCTTGCCTGGTCCAGATTTCTCTGGTTCTTGAGGGTTTGTGTTAGTTGCTGTCGAATAGTTTGTGGTACTACTCTATAAAGATACATTTGTCAGCTGTTTCAGTTTGCCTGCCTAAAGAACCCCTTTTCTAACAATGTTCCGGTAAAATATTTATAAAATGGATCTTGCATATCCACCAACCTAGGAAACACGAGGCTCTTCCTTGGGATCTCAGTTTTGTGCTTGAAAATGCATTCTCCATTCAGACAAGCTCATCAGGTGATTTGAGATTCTTAACATCGAATACTGTTTTACTTATTGCTCTGACATCTGTTAGAAGGGTATCTGAGTTACAAGCATGTATGGTGAGTCAGTTCTACCTTATTTCCACAAAGACTGGATTTCTGTGAGAACAAATCCTATCTTCGTGCCTAAACTAGTTTCAGAGTTTACTTTAAGCCACACAATTAATCTTTCTTTCCTAAACGTAGGAACAAAGGAGAAAGGATTCTTCACTCTCTGGATGTACATAGGCAGCTCAGAAACTACCTAGACAAGACTCAACCTTTCAGGAAAGCTGAACAGCCATTTGCCTGCTATATAGGTAAGGGGAAAGAGCAGCCACTGTCCAAGTTAACTATTTTATCTTGATGTTTTGTTACACTTACCACAACAAGGCACTTCCAGACAAAGTTGCACTCATTCAACAAGGGCACTGGTTTCTTTTGCAGCTTTCTGAAAAGGGATTAACTCTAGAACTATTCTAGAGGCAGCAATATGGTCCTCAGCATATACCTTTACAAATAATTACAAATTGGATTCTTCTTCCAGGTCTGGCTTTGCTAGGACCATTCTCCAGAAGTCTTGGGTACTGACCTCCTCCATGTTTTACTACACCCATCTAAGCAGCGGTAATCTACATGCATGGCTTAGGCTGCTGCAACAGGGATAATTTTGAACATAGTACAGTTGTGTAAGTAAACTTGCCGTAATGGTAACTCATCTAATATATCACCATTGCAGTACTCATCACTTCAACCACTTTTTTTTTTCCTGTGGTACTTCACGCTATGTTGTCAGGATGTGGTTCCTTTCAGTCTTTTATATATAGTTGTAAGGACAGTTTTCTTTGTTTCTTTTCTCATGCATTCAGGGTTGTTGCCTTTTTCCTGGGCAGAACAATGCTCTGAATCCTTTGGCACGCAGTCTGCCTTTTATAGGCAGGAGAAGCATCTGGTAGGTGCCTGAAGGTTGTGGAAGCTAACTATCACATGTGGAGTAAACCCATATAGCTTAGGCTACTTTCTCCCCTTGCAGTTCTAAGAACTGTACTGTGAATTCCATCAAGCACCACTGCCTTCAGAACCTTTGTGTTTTCAAGAATTTTCAGGAATCTTTCCTGTAAGAAAGAACTGGTATTAACGTCTGTTATCTTGACACAACTACTGGCAGGTTCTGATATATAGCTCTGCTTTTCCTTTAAGAATTTCAGTCCTATATAATCATTTGGCATGTTGCTGATCAGTGTGATTTATTTTTCTTGCCCAGCTTCCATTTACTTTTAGCCTCTCTCTCTCTCCCGGTCATCTCCTTTTGCTCATTACACACTTTCAAGCAAACACACAGTTTAGAAAATGGACTTGGAGAATCAGTGAACCCCATTAAATACGCAATGTTCCAAAGTACTGAGAGAGTCAGTGTATAAAAAACAAGTTCATGTATTACCATAGCTGCCATTTCCCTTCCGCTCAGTAACCATGGCTTTTACAACTTGCAGTTGATGAAGTAGGAAAAAGTAAAAACAGAACTAGTGCAGTGCACCAGGTGTGTGTGTGTGTGTGTGTGTGTGTGTGTGTGTGTGTGTGTGTGTGTGTGTGTGTGTTTGTGTGTGTGTCTGCGTGTGTGTTTTGTATAAACACATGTACAGAATGGTTTGCATTACAAGTGTCAGAAAATGACAAGCTCAAATACATTATTCTAGATATCATGTTTCATTTATTTGTTTGATCACCATCAGATATCTCCATGCAGTCTACAAAGTGGCTACATCTGTGTATTTGTAGGGGATTTTTAACAGTTTGCACTTTGTGTGTTCTGACAGCAGTGAGCTAAAATGCATTTATTCATGTGATCACCATTTGATATTTGGTGTACACAGCCAAAGTGCCTATAATTGGTAGACATATTTGTTTGTGTATGTGATTTTCCATTTGTGACAGCTTTGTATCTGTGCCTCCACATCTGTTTGTGTTTATATATATATATAGGTGTGTGTGTCTGTCGGTCAGTGGGAGGGGAGATCTAACATTTGCACTGCATGTGTCCTGACAGCAGTGAGCTAAAATATATTTTCATGGCTATTATTTATGTAGTTATTCATGTGATCACCATCAAATATCCCATGTGTACACAGTTAAAGTGGCTATATTGGGTAGGCACATTTGTGTGAAAATGTGAGTTTCTGTATATTTTTAAGAGCTGCTTACGCATCTGCTTGTGTTTGCATATAGGTGTCTCTGTCTGTGGGAGAGGAATTTTAAGAGTTTGCAGTATATGAATCCTGTCTGCAGTAAGCTAAAATATATTTTATTTATGCATTTATTCTTGTAATCACAATCAGACATCTGAAGTGTACACAGTCAAAGTACCTGTAATTGGTAGACAAATTTGTGTGTGCATATATGGGTTTCCATGTATGTGTGACAGCTGTGTGTGTAGACATTATTAAATAATTGCACACCTTACATTTTGAATGTAGAACACTTCATCCAACAGCAGTTGCATACCTTACACCAGTTGCGAAACTTTTAAGCGGAGGAGTTAATCTACTTCAGAAATATATAAAAATGACACACACACTCGTAAACATATATGTTTATGCACTCAGATAAACTCATAGTAGAACATATGCAAAATAACAGATAGTCCATTATCCAAGCACAATAATGCCCTCTAGGTAGGGTGTTACAGAGAAATGAGCTTTCCAGGGGTGGAGAACCCCTCAGTCTGTACTTCTATGTGTAGCAACACCCCTGGGTGGTCCGCTGTTTCCCTGTAATACCCATCCTGTCAAGCATTATTACTTATCTCCTTTCATGATGGAACCATCTTTCTTTCTTTCTTATTTGAACCTTTTCTTTTCCAACTGTGCTGCTGGTTTCTTCCATCATAATTAATGTTTCAGTGTCTTCCTACTGCTCTGACTTTGCACAGTATCTGATATATCTCTTTGATATTGTAGTGGAGTTTAGGCACATGCTATCTTTGATTTCCCACAGTGAATTATTTTTACTATTCACGTCTGCTTACAAGCCAAAAAAAAAAAACGCCATGCTAGACTTCAGTTCTTTAAGTGCTACTGCTGTTTGAAAAGATAGACTGAAGATTTTAGACTGATTAATGCATGTCAGTGGATTCTAACCTAAAGGTGCTATGCTATTTAAATCTCTGGCAAGCTGTTACACTCTACTTCTATATCTTGCAAGTACTGTACTTTGTCCAGTAATTCTCAATATCTTTTACTAAAAGTCTGGCTTGCACTGTTGTGTCAGCGCTTCAGATGTTTTTTTCAGATTTCACTTTGCCATGTCTTGCCATTTCCAGTGTATTAAGAGTATTTCATTTTCATACTTGTATACAGCAGCATATTTTTTCCTGAATGCGCATGTTCTTGCTTTTACATATTATAGAGAAATGCACTTTTCTGCAAACTTGATTAAATGCAGGATGTAGTTCATTTTTTCTAATTTATGACTCTTACAGATAATCTTGCCTTTAATTCATATTTTTGACTTATTGTTTGACTGACATTCTATTTCACATCTCTTCTTTCCATCAGTTAACTCTTTCATGTTTGTAGTGGAAATTTCACTTGCTTTGCATACATCTACAGCTGTTGATAAGATCAGGTGCGTTTCTTTTAAAGGCCTGCCCCTTGTTTTATCATTTCCTGTACTTCACAGTATTCTGTCTGTTATTAAAGAGTGGTTCAACTCAGTAATTTCACAACTATTGGCTGTGTTATTCAGTTCAGTAACTCAAGCATAATCAGTGTTTATGAGACCTTCACAATAATTCAGTACAGTTCCTAGCATGAGCCATACAGCTGTAGCTAAAAAGGCCCTTCTACACCGACATACCCATTTGCGATTCAGAAATGTCATTATTGGCTAATTTGCATATTTTGTGAATGGCAATTACTACCATTACATGTAGATCATGGCTGATCTGCACATCGTTGTGGTAACTTACTGCTAATGTAGGCAATGGCATTCCCCCCAGTTACACACACTCTGTCTTTGTCTCTCTCTCTCTCTCTCTCTCACACACACACACACACACACACACACACACACACACACACACAAAAAATCGCATGCACGCGCACACACACACACACACACACACACACACACACAAATTAGTCCCTGTACCTGTGTCTGCAATCTACTCTCTTGCAGTTCCCCCCACCTCCATAATACTTCATTGCCGTTACAGTGCATATGTGTTGGGCCCTGTTGGTCTAGTGTACCCCCCACTCCCAATCCCCATAGTAACATTGGTGCCAGTACAGCACTTTACAGCTGAATCCCTGGTGGTCTATTGCATCTCCCTCTTTGATCCTTGTAGTAACATTGATGCCAGTATGGCACTTTACAAATGTGTCCCAGGTTGTCTAGTATATTCCCCCAATCCCCATAGTAATGTTGGTGCCAGTAAAGCACTTACAGATGAATCCCTGGCAGTCTAGTGTATCTCTCACCCCATATCCCTGAAGTAGGAACTTTGATGCCAGTACAGCACTTTGCAGATTACTGTATCCCCTTCCCCCAACCACATAGTAATTTTGGTGCTGGTATGGCACTTTACAGATCAGTTCTTGGTTGTCTAGTGTATCCCTTCACCCCCACCCCGGTTCATATAGTAACATTGTTGCAGGCACTGCATTTTAAAAGTAAGCCCTGAAATCTAATGGTTCCCCACCACCAACCACCATGTTCATTTTCAGTGGGCCATATTCACTACCATTAAGTAATGGGTTTGGTCATGCTGATCTACACAGCTGAGCCCTTTCTTGAATCAGCCTGGCACGTAATTGCCTTCCTATAGGATTTTTTGGGGAGAGAGCATATGGGTATTTAACATCCATCTCTCCCCTGGAATGAGTCCTTAGTATTCATTATTGCTGCGGGGCCAGCCTTTCACAGTGTTTTATGTCTTTGTGTAGGAGGACCATACAGCACCATGTAAGGGTGCTTGCTGAATCAAAGAAAGGTACTGCTATGTGTACACCTCCGTGTACACATCCTGGTGCCTTCATGAATTCAACTCCTTGTGTCGATGCAAAGTAAAAAGTTTTAATAAGTGGCAAGTTATTCAGGGGCTGACAGTGATCTATAAATTTGATCTCTTAAGTGCTGGATTTTTTTGTCTTTCTTCTTAAAAAATTAAGCTCCAGGCCATCAACCGGTCCCTCTGCCAGAAGTGGGCCTAGGATTTTATTCGCCTGTTCCTAGTACCAAAGAAGGGGAACACGTGGAGACCAATTTTGGATTTATCTATCCTCAACACTTATCTGGACATTCCCAAGTTCAAAATGTTGACGTTACAACAGCTTTTACCTCTGCTGGGCAAAGATCACTGGATGGTGACTCTGGATCTCAAGGAGGCTTACCTTCATGTTCCTATCAGGCTAAGTTGCAGGAAGTATCTGCTGGCTGGGACTTCTCATTATCAGTTCTCTGCATTGCCCTTTGGCTTATCTACTGCCAGAGTGTTCACGGTTCTGGCTCCAGTGATAGCTTTCTTCAGGCTAAGAGGAATACAGATTATCCTTATTTGGACGATTGCCTGATTCTGGCCCAAGGAAAGGCAAACTTCTTCATCATTTACAATATGTGATAGCAGTGCTAAGATGCCTGGGGTATTCTGTGAACGAAATAAAGTCCAGTCTAGTACCCTCTCAGGACATGTGCTTTCTGGGTGTGAGACTGAATACAGCATCCCAGATGGCCTTTTGACCCCGGACAAACAAAAGAATCTTTCTTACTTCCATCAATTGTCTCATCAGTCCAGGCTGACTGCAAGGACAGTCCTTCAAGCCTTGGGGTTCATGGCATCTTGTATTCTGGTGCTTCCCAATGCCAAACTGCATATGAGGAAGCTACAATGGTATCTCAAAATGTATGGACACAGCACTGCCAGGATTTGGACACTGTCATTCAGATAATACCTTGCATTCAAAAGGAATTTTTGTGGTGGGCTCAGGAATGTCACCTAAACAAGGGACTCTCTGTGACCCGGCCAGAGGCGAGTCAGATTCTAACGACAGATGCCTCAGACAAAGCTTGGGGAGCTCATCTAAATGGAAAGTGGGTACAAGACACGTGGCCTGCCAGACTTCAACATCTACATATCAACTTGAAGGAGATGTTAGCAGTCCAATTTGCATTAATAGCTTTCAAGGATTTACTTCTTCCAGGGCAGGTGTTCTAACAGACAACACAACTGTCATGTGGTACATCAACAAGCAAGGGGGAACACATTCTTATCCTCTATGCAGACAAGCAATGATTTTGTGGGAGACTGCTCTCAGTTTACAGCTAAATCTTCAGGCAAGGTTTCTGCCGGAGCACAGAACTCCTTAGCAGATGTGTTAAGACAAATTATGGATCCCCACGAGTGGAAATTGGATCCTCATGTATTTCAGAAATTGACAGTGTTATGGGGAACTCCAGACATAGATCTGTTCGCTTCTCCACTAAACTACCAGCTGCCAAAGTTTTGCACAAAAGGTTTCATCCCACAGCTTGGAAAGTGGATGCTCTTTCATTCAATTGGAGCAATCTTCATGTGTATGCCTTTCCACCTCTGCCTCTCCTCCCAAAGGTACTCCTGAAGGTCAGACAGGACAAGCCAAAGATGATTTTAATAGCTCCAGATTGGCCTCGACAGCACTGGTACCCATTACTGAGAAGTCTGGTAGGAGCCTCCATGGCCTTTCCTTGATTCCACACCTGCTGTCTCAGGAGAACAGTCATTTACTCAATGTCAAACTTCACTCTTCACCTAACAGCCTGGCATATTCTGTTTTGAACCCTGAGGGTCTCAGCTTCCACAGCAAGTTTTGAATGTTATTTTGGAGGCCAGAAGGCCTAGTACAAGGAAAGTGTACGCAGATAAATGGAAGAGATTTTTATTTTGGAGTACAGCAAAGGAATTTGATGTTTCTGAGCCTAATTTAAGTGTGGCTCTTCAATATCTTACTGAGTTACTGGACAAAGGTTTGTCCTTCTTTTATTAAGGTTCATGCTGCAGCAATTTCTGCTCATTATTGGCTAATTTGCATATTTTGTGAATGGCAATTACTACCATTACATGTAGATCATGGCTGATCTGCACATCGTTGTGGTAACTTACTGCTAATGTAGGCAATGGCATTCCCCCCAGTTACACACACTCTGTCTTTGTCTCTCTCTCTCTCTCTCTCACACACACACACACACACACACACACACACACACACACACAAAAAATCGCATGCGCGCACACACACACACACACAAATTAGTCCCTGTACCTGTGTCTGCAATCTACTCTCTTGCACTTTTTCCCACCTCCATAATACTTCATTGCCGTTACAGTGCATATGTGTTGGGCCCTGTTGGTCTAGTGTACCCCCCACTCCCAATCCCCATAGTAACATTGGTGCCAGTACAGCACTTTACAGCTGAATCCCTGGTGGTCTATTGCATCTCCCTCTTTGATCCTTGTAGTAACATTGATGCCAGTATGGCACTTTACAAATGTGTCCCAGGTTGTCTAGTATATTCCCCCAATCCCCATAGTAATGTTGGTGCAAGTAAAGCACTTACAGATGAATCCCTGGCAGTCTAGTGTATCTCTCACCCCATATCCCTGAAGTAGGAACTTTGATGCCAGTACAGCACTTTGCAGATTACTGTATCCCCTTCCCCCAACCACATAGTAATTTTGGTGCTGGTATGGCACTTTACAGATCAGTTCTTGGTTGTCTAGTGTATCCCTTCACCCCCACCCCGGTTCATATAGTAACATTGTTGCAGGCACTGCATTTTAAAAGTAAGCCCTGAAATCTAATGGTTCCCCACCACCAACTACCATGTTCATTTTCAGTGGGCCATATTCACTACCATTAAGTAATGGGTTTGGTCATGCTGATCTACACAGCTGAGCCCTTTCTTGAATCAGCCTGGCACATAATTGCCTTCCTATAGGATTTTTTGGAGAGAGAGAATATGGGTATTTAACATCCATCTCTCCCCTGGAATGAGTCCTTAGCATTCATTATTGCTGCGGGGCCAGCCTTTCACAGTGTTTTATGTCTTTGTGTAGGAGGACCATACAGCACCATGTAAGGGTGCTTGCTGAATCAAAGAAAGGTACTGATATGTGTACACCTCCGTGTACACATCCTGGTGCCTTCATGAATTCAACTCCTTGTGTCGATGCAAAGTAAAAAGTTTTAATAAGTGGCAAGTTATTCAGGGGCTGACAGTGATCTATAAATTTGATCTCTAAGTGCTGGATTTTTTTTTTGTCTTTCTTCTTAAAAAATTAAGCTCCAGGCTTGGCCTAGATGGTGGATTGACAGCCTCAGATTTTAGTTGCTATGTACTATTAGGAAGTTTTTGTTACAATTGTACTATTACATTTAATCCAGTCAGTGCCAGAAGTGAGTGATTTTTTTTTGCCTTAGGATTAAATTATAATAATTAAAAGTTAATAATTAAAAAATCCAGTTAGAATATATTGTAAGAGACCCCTTGAAGGTTGCAATTTTCCAGAACTACTGAGTAAGAGACTATTTCTCCAAAGAAGGATTTCCAGAAGATACTGTCATCTGTACAAGAATTGTCCTTAAACACAGCATTGAAAAAAAAAACAGATTTGATAGAAGAGGATGGAGCTAGTTCTTGTAGTATGCAATGGACTAATATGTTTAGCTAAATATAAAAGGGTCTATATTATATAGTCGAAGTTTCAAAACTTCGAACCTCACATGAGCGAACTCATGTGAGTGTTGTTCGAAACATCGACTATATAATAAAATAAAAAAAACCTTACCTTACCCCCTGCACCCCCCACACCCCCCGTACTTAAATATACCAACTCCAAGAATGCACTTCAGTGCAGAAAGGGAAAATTTCCCATTCTGCGCGTGAAAAGCCGTTGACTTTCACCTTCGACCTTTCCGATGTTCGATCATATGATGTCGACCATCTATGATTCGAACATCGGAATGGTCGCTCATCTAATATAGACCCATATAAAATATACTTTTTGTCTCTCCAGTAATGTAGATATAGAAACTTTGCACAGCACTGAAGTTTTGGGGGGTTTAGTGTGACATTCATTGTCTTTGAGGATTTAAAATACAGGTCTTGAGTGTACATATTATTCCTTTAATTGGTCATCTTAAGTGTAGTATAGCTTTGCTATAGGTTAAGCTTTCTTCCTTGCTTTAACATATTTGTATTTATACGCATAAAGCGTAGTCTATACGTATATGTCATTTAATATGTAAAACGTGTTTATTTAGCATTGTAGCTTATTCTGTCATGTATAAATATTGTATGTAGTGATGTCTGTTTTTGTCCAATTCAACCTGTGCCGTCAAAGTCAGCACCTTTTTATGAAACTGTGGATCCAAAGCTGTGACTCTTTCCCTATCCATAATTCCCTCCATTCCACCAAAGTACCTGAAATCTCATTTGCCGCCTGATCACATCAGATATGTTACTGAGGGCTGTTTATCTTCTAGTGGGATTAAGTGAATTTTCTCTGTAGAAATAATTTTCATCTTTCTTTCCTTTCCTGTCTTTATGTAAGTAGTTATAGTTAACTCTTAGTTCATATAGGTGATATTCAGTATTCATAGATAATAGCAGTTAGGTGTTAGCATTTAGTTTTTGAGTTTTGCTGTGTTCTTCTAAATGACTATTGTTATAGTTGTTAAATATTTTTGAAAATACCTTTTTTCTAAGAGTATAGTTAGACAGTTTTTATAGAGTTAAAGTAGGGTAGAATAAGTTTTCAATCTTCTGTGAACATTATAGTTAGTGTTCATAAGTTCCCCATCAGATAGGTTCTGCTTCTCAACCTTCCACCTCATCTTTTTCGAGACCAGCTCCAGCTTCCTCTGCGAAAAAGATAGACAAGAGGAAGGATAAGGAAATTTCCAAAGAATGTGAAAGATTTGAAGAGAAATGGGCAGAAATGACTAGAAAAAGGTTACCAGATCTGACAGATACTTTGGATCAGGTTCCCAAGATTCTGAGGAAGTAGGATCCACAAGTTACTTGGATCCAATCTCCCTCACCTCAACCAAGATTTTCTTTGGATCCAGTGAGTCTTAGACTCCATTCTCCAATCTTACAGGAATGACGATATTCCAGAACTCCATCTGTGACATCGTCCTCATGATCTATCCAGTCTACCAGAAACCTCACTGAAGTGGACGTCCGTCGAATGATGCAGAAATCTTTGAGGACACAAATTCATCTAGGAGTTCTCCCAGCATTATCCCCTTTGGGTGTTATGGGTATGGGTCCAACTACCCCTTCACTGATAACTCCAGTACTGGTCTGCCCCTTAGATCCAGTTCCCACAGGTCCGAACCCCCCAACCCCCACCAAGGAGCACCCCTGTTGGAGTTGACAGTTCTAGCAACTTTAACTCCAGCAGCTTCCGTTACTCTCTTGACTGATACTTTCTTCTGAATCTTTCATGATGAGTTTCGAAGCCAAAGCATCAGTGCCATAGCCCAAGGAGTGGAGTTGACTCCATAGTTATTGGAACTGTCTCTACCTCCTGGGGCTTCGTCTCTAGAAAGCTTGGGTCAGAGGTCATCCTTAGAGCTGAGGTTGGTTATGGCTGGAGTTACTTCTTTGGATAGGAGGGACATTCCCTCAACTCCAGTTGCTGCATCAGCCTTCGAGGCATTTGAAAGGGTTTTGGCTAGACTAAGGAGTCAGGAACCATCTCTTTTGGACACTGCAACTCATTCCGCTCGCTCAGTTCAGACCTGGAGGAAACTCAGCATTAAAGTTCCCAGTTTGATTCAGACCAATCCCCTGAAATTCCCCTGAGACAGGGTTGTAGGAAACAGACATGTGAATGGAAACATCTAGACTCCTTTCCAGAGTCTGTCACAGAAGACACAGATCTAGATAAAAGTGAAGGTTCCCAAGATCTCCTCTTTAGTGATGTTCTAGAATTAATGAAGCGACGAGGGGGGGGGGGTTGGTCCACCGAAGCCCCTTCACCAGATGAATCTGTGTTCCTGTAGGCCTTTGGTGCTGGCTCATCTGCTTTCTGGGTGGTACCAACCACTGATACCCTTATAGATCTAATTGTTCAGCAGGCCTGGAAGGATCCCGATGTAGTGGAACCCATTCACAAGAAATGAGTTGGGGTTTTAGTAGCCCCGAAAACACTGGAGCAAGGATCTACCAGTAAATACCATGTTTATTAGGTATTTAGGTTATTAGGATTTTAGTAGCCCCAAAAGACAAAAAGCACTGAAGGAAGGATCTACCAGTAAATACCATGGTAGTAGCAGCAGCCACTAAGAAGAAACTGTCCAAGAAGAGTTCTTCTGTCCATCCCCCAACAGTTAGTCAAGGGCATGGGGCAGATTTGGAAAATGGACTTATGCTTCAGTGACCTTTGCACTCTGAACACTAAACTACCTTGCTGACATGACACATTTTCAGAGGGACCTGAAAAAGGAGTTTACCAAGTCCTTCAAAGGTAACCTACTAGCAGATGTTCAGAAAATATGGACTTCCAACTGTTTACCCTTCATTCTCTATCTAATCTGTCCATGCATCTGCTTTCCATTGCAGCTGATAGCACTGGAAGGGCAGTAGGCTCCTGCATAATTATGCATTGGCATGCTTGGCTGTGACTTTCTGGAAGGCTTTAAGATGTCCTTTGTCAGTGCTCCTTTGGATTGTTCCACAATGGATCCAAAGTCAAAAGGACACTTACTAGGCATGAACAAGATGGTAAAACTCTGTGTTCTGTTGGGATCTGCTTCTCCACACCTCAAAGGAACTTTACTAGGAACCAAAGGGTGGTAAGAAGATGTGGCTCAGAAGGTCACAAGATTATCACCAGGACACTCCTAGAAACAGGCACCCTGGGGTAGACGAGCATTGTCCTAAGGGCAGAGGCAGACTGCACAATCAGGATTTTCGTAGTCCCTTTATTGAGACCCCCTGTCAGCACTTCTGAAAAGTTAATCAACTGCTGCACTCTAGAGGAAGTGAGGGGCAGTTATCCTTGCAGCCACAACACTGGCAAAGTGTTACATTGAATTCTTGGATGCTAAAGATAAGCACCAGAGGCTATTCCATTCTCTTTTCTTATTCTCCAAAGAGAAAGATTCCCAACATTCCACTGAGCCAGTTAAAATCTGCAGCAACAGAAGTCTTCAAATTGCTTGAAAAAGAGTCATCCAACAGGTCTCCCAAGACCAGCTAGAATCCGCAGTCTGTTCCAGATTCTTAGTTCCAGAGAAGACAGGGTACCTCAGGCCGATCTTGGACCTAAGTAATCTCAATCAGTTTGTATGATAGACAGAATTCTGGATTGTCACAGTGCAGTCCATATCACCTCTTCTGAGGAAGGACAATTGCATGTGTTCCACAGATTTCTAGGACACCTACTGTCACATAAGAATAGAGACGTGATCCAGAAGATTTCTTCATTTCCATCTGGGAGTCAGAATTATTTTCTGTTCAGAGCACTGAAATTCAATCTCACCACAGCCCACCAGGTGTTCACAAAAATTATGGCACTGGTAGAAGTTCATCTTCATCTGCAAGGGATCCGGGTTTTCCCATATCTAGATGATTGGATCCTTATCACTACATCCAGTGAACCTATGGTTAAACATTGGGACCTCTTGCTACACTTTATACAGAAACTGGGAATTATGATCAATCAGTCCAGAAGTCAGCTCTCCTCCACTCAGCAGATAGAGTTTATTGAATGTCACTTCAACACAGTCCTTCAAATTAAGCTCCCAGACACCGGAATACTGTCTTTTTGTTTACTGGCCACTCAGGTCATTCAATATCAGTTTCCTCAAGCAAACTAATCCTTCATTTTCTAGGCTTGGTGGTCTCTACAACTATGTTAATTCCCCTGGCATAGTACCATTTGAGGGTACTCCAGTGGTCTCTGTGTCCAGTGGGCACAAAGACTTCACCCCCTTCATACAAGGATTCACCATACACAGGTTCTCAGAGAACCTCCCTGTCAGTCATGCAAGGATGGACTTTTTGTCCATCACCCCCCCCCCCCCCGGGCCATAGTAACCATGACACTTCCCCTTGGAGTTTGAGGCATTTCAAAGGGAAGACAATTCAAGGTGCTTGGTTACCACTAGTGGACAACCTTCACATCAACGTTTAGAGATCAGAGCGGTCCTCCTAGCTTTGAAGGCATTCCTGGAAACCCTCTCCAAGGGTGTGATTTCTATTCAGACAGACAACATGGCAGTAGTCTGGTTTAAGAAAACAAGTAGGGGAGAACTTTACCGAAAAGCACTGAGAGTGTGGCAGTGGGCAATATCTTCCCATTGCTTTCTGATATGTGTTCTGAATGTACATCCCAGGGACATCAAATGTACTAGCAGACAAATTGAGTAGGTCAGTTCTTCTGCTTCACAAATGGACCCTCAGTCAGACAGTAGCAACACAGATTTTCAGCTGCTAAGGCCAGCCCTGATGCTGATGTAGTCTGTTTGCATCTTAACCAAACAAGTACAACAGTTACTTTGCCTTGATCCCTCTACAGGGACAGTCACTGAGGGATGCTGTACCTTTGGCCCCCAGGTCTCCTCTGCACCTTTCCTCTAATGCCCCTATTAACAAAATTCATTCAGAAAGCCAGAAGGTACAAGAGCGGAGTGATCCTCATTTTCCCATTTTGGCCCTGCAGGTTTGGTTCCCCTTCTTATGGCCTCATTTGCTACCTCCTTCATGGGTGTTTGATATGAATCCAGATCTAAGTCACCTGTCTGGAGTGCCTGTATTGGATCTAAAAGAATTGAAGTTACCAGCATGGTCTTTCCAGTTATAACAATAGCCATAGATGCCAGACTAGGCTGTCTTCTTCAGTTGTCCACATTATTGCTGCCTCTCAGAAACAGTCCACCAAAAAGATACACCAATGCAAATGGGAAAATAATTCTATTTGGGCCTTGTCAAAGGGATTAGACCCTTTCTTTGCACCCTTTCCATCGATTCTGGACATTATATATATGTGTGTGTGTGTGTGTGTGTGTGTGTGTGTGTGTGTGTGTGTGTGTGTGTGTGTGTGTGTGTGTGTGTGTGTGTGTGTGTGTACATGCATGTATATATATATTTGCTACTTGTCAGGATTTTTTCCTGACAGACAAGAAAGCCTTGTTTGCATTTTAAATGTGTTTCCAGAATAGTCATGTGTTTGTTTTAACTTGCTGCTTGGAAGGTGTGAATGTGATTATTAGCAGACAAATAGGCTGATCAGAATTATTCTCATTTTTCACTTGTTCCAAATGTAGCAATTTTAGTGTTTTAGCTCCAAGTTACTTGTTAGGCTCTGCATTTTAATAACGTTTCAAAGTAAATTACTGTTTTTAACTGTACAGTATTCTTAGTGTACATTAGTTAAATCAAGAATGCATATGTTGTAAGCACTTATGGGTAACTAATGCATTGTTACTGTAATGTCTCACTTATTATAATGACTGTTATAGGATATGGACATATTTAAAAGGAAAATGTAATGAGTGATTGTATAGAAATAGAGAGTGAAATAGCTACTGATGTGAAAGTTAATGGCATATAACTTTAGGAACTTGAGCATCTAATAATGTAAGTGTTGGGGACAGTTTGAAGTCTGGCAGTTAGTGCTAATGCTTAACACTATAAGCTGCTAACAGACTGTTTCGTTGGTTCAGGGTTAAATTCCCTCAGCCTTCTGCCTACTATGCAAGTCTGAGCAGGTTACTTAACCAGACAGTACTCTAGGGCTTTTGGGATTCTGGAATAGTCTCCTTGGTGATATACCTACTAACTGCCCATGAAACTAAAAATTAAGCATGTTTTCAAATGGATACAAGCTATTATATAATAATATGAAATATATGGTCTTCAGATTTAAAGTAAGAAAAACAAGCATGCATAAGTTGGTGTAAGGGAGCAAATTGACAGTTAAAAGGGAACTTTAAATGGGATTTTTGATCAAACTAGGAACCTTAAGTTCCATAGGTGGAAACTGGCTTTCTTGTAGTTTAGTTATTAAGATTAGTTTGTGCCAAATAAAATAAACTTTCATGTAGTAGTTTTCATTTTGTTTTCATACAGCCATAATTCTAAGAATATGTGTTATTATGAAGATCATGGAGTATCATTTAGTAATAACAATTGGTAAAATGTGTTTCTGTAAATATAGCTGTTGTTAAAAGTGGCTGTAAGGGAATTAGTTACATATTTAAAAACATAAAACACAACTGGCATTTATTACAAACACCAATTTATTGCAAGATTAAATACAAAAGAATAAACAATGCTAGCAAGTTTTAGCTTTAAAAAAGAGAAGGGGAACAGCAGTCTTATGGAGAATTCTGTGGGCTGTTGACTAGTATGTGTAATGTTGATGGTTTTTACTGAATATAAAAAATCTTAACCATTTACTTATGTACTGGATTATGGGAATTAGAGTTACATAATCAAGGAAGTATTTGGAAATTTTAACTTTGAATATGAAGAGAAGTATAATAATGACCGGAGTCTTTAATTCTGTGGCTAGAAATTATACTAGTGCAATCAGCATTTTCTGAGGCTTTAAATAGGACTAATTTAACAGATGTTAATAACTTCTAAATTAGATATGTCTAAAACAGAAATGGTAGAGGTTGATAACATGTCCTTTATCAGATCACAATACAGTTACTTATACATTAATGATAAGTAAAAATGATTTATTTTAATAGACTGCCATTTTGTATAACAAAGTTAAAAGATTTTAAAGAGTGGTATCTAAGAGAAATACAATGGTTCTTTGTCTTCGAGAATAATGGTGAAGATTCTGATGTGCTGCTATGGATCTCTGTGAAAGCATATGTATATGGCAAAGTCTCAACTTGGTATTTCAACAGTAGAAAGTAATAGTACAAAATAAAGTAATGGAGGAATCCAGGTGCCAGGGATCCATGAACGATTATTTAAACAGTTTAAGTAAAAAAAATAGTACAGATTGAGCGCTTCAGTCCTGACTTCTTCAGTATAAAAAACAACTTTGCAATTAATTATATATACACTATCCACGTCACGGCCCTTAATTAAATTAAATAATTTAAAGACACAACACTTATCTAAGAACAGCAGCATCACTGAAAATGAAATACTGAATGCAGTGTTAAATGTATATTCTTTAACAATTTAAAAAATATAAAATTGTATCTGCATGTAAAACTAATAAAATCAGTTACAGTTTGACAGGTCTCATTTGTAAAACTGACTTAATGGAGGAGTTTTCATTTAATCCGGGGGGGGGGTATGTGCTTGCAACCTGAGTTGCCACCTCAGTTCTTTATTCTCTAGCCACATCTTAACATCAGCACCACATGGATTTAATTTAATTTGTTCCAATATGGCAAACTGAAATTTGGTGAAGGACTGACAAGTTTTGGAGTGTTTAAAAATAGTGCTTTGTTTTTACTCCCTTTACTAATGTCATAGTTATGTGCGTAAATATGTTTACAGAAATTATGCTCCATTTTTCCCACATAAAATGCCGGGCATCCTAAACATGTAGTTAAATACTCAACTATTTTAGAAGAACAATTTCCTCCTACAAATTTGTACCCTATAACACATACCATTTTCTAAGATAAGCACTTTCTCTTCACAAATAAAGGGACATTGACAACACATACCGTATTTGGAGGTCCCAGAGTTGGTCATTTCCCTATGACTGATATAGTTCTGCCCTTTTTCAAATGATTTCTTAAAATTCCACACTGTTTTATAAATACATTGAGGCTCAGGCCCTAATAAGTTAAAAATGGCTGGGCTGGCCTTAAAGATGTTCCAATTTTTCTTTACAATATTCTTAATTTCTGGGCATTGGGGACTGTATTGTAACACTAAGACTCTTAAAGTTCTTCACCTCCCACTGAGATGAATCAGTAGTAAGCCCTGTCCCTAAAAGTGCTCTATAATTACTCCCCCACCGTGTTTGCACATAACATCTAATTTCATTCACCAGAGAAGTGGGGTATCCTCTTGCTCGAAACATATTAGCTGCTTTATCTAACTCAATACCAAGGTTTTCAAAATGTGAGGTCATCCTGGCTACATGTACACATTGTCCTTTGACTGGACTTTTCTTTTGAAATAGAGGGTGGCAGCTCGTAAAATCTAAATAAGTGTTGCTAAAAGGTGGACTTCTTGAAGACCTTTGATTTAAAACAATTATCCATGTACATAATAAAAGTGTCCAAATAATTTATCATGTTGCTATTAAAATTGTATGTAAATTTTAAAAAAAAATCTGAGGTGTAGTTTAAATCAACAAACGTGTATAATGTGGGCATGCTTATTCCATAAAATAAAAATGTCCAGAAACCTAACATATAAACTAATAGTCTGATACTATACAGATTCAAAAACAAATTTCTTTTCCCAATACAGTAGTACCATGTTAGCATATATAGGGGCACACTACATGCCCATTGCTACTTGTCTGTTCTGTTTGAAAAATTCTGGAAATGTAGTATATTTAATAATACTGTTATAAAAGGATTCCAATCCCCCCTTCTCTTTAGAGATGACAGTAAATAAATCAATTCCATCAGTAGTGAGGGAATTTAATTCTTTTGCCCACGTTTCCTGCTTTTTTAATTCTGAAGAAGTCCTGGTTGTAGCAGGATGAAAGTGCTCAATCAGTACTGTTTTTTTTTTTTTTTTTTGTTTTGTTTAATTAAACTGTTTAAATAATTGTTTGTGGATCCTTGGCATGGCTTCCTGCATTATTATTATTATTTTTTTTGTATTTTGAGTTTTTTTAGTAACGCTGCACTGTATTTGGTTTTAACAGAAAATAATAGCATAAAGATTTACTGGAAGTGCAAGAAAACATTAATAAAGCTAAAAATATAAAAAGGAGAAAATGGTCTAAAATTAATGCAAAGCTTCAGAAAATCCTACACCATATGGTTTCCTTTCATTTAGAAAAGTCACATTTTGTTCTGATTCTCTAAATAGTAAGAACTAATCACACCAACAGTATGTCTATCTCTGATAGTAACAAGAACTATATGAATGTGAAAGAAGTTTTGGAATGTTTTTTAAAAACACTGAGAAAATTAATGCACATAGTAATGTACAAAATGAAAAAGTAATTAATTTTTTTACTTAGGAATATGCAAATAATATTTTCAGCAAAAGTAAGAGAAAATGAAAAACAATTATTTCTATAACAGAAATAAAAGAGCAAATTTAAAGGCTGAAGAAAAGGAAAGCTGCAGATACTGAGAACTTCATAAATTAATTATATAAATTATTACCTCAAAAAAAAGCTTGGTTTCTTTTCAGAAAGTATTCACAGAAATTAAAACTACATTTAACCTACCTTCAAGTATACCTATCCCTGTGATCTTCTTTTAAACCTATGTCATTATTGAATGTTGATTATAAAATGTTTGTCAGTCATTGCAAATATACTAAAATTCATACTATATAGATTAATGAAGAAAGGCTACATTTCTATTAAATAGGCGAACACAGGCTAACATCAAAAGAATAATTACTTTACTTGATTACCCTAATAACAGTAAATGAGAACTGTCTATAATTTGCCTGGATGCAGATAGTCTTTGATTCAGTAAACTGTTATTGTTTACCAAAGTTTTAGAAATATACATATTTCTAAGTGATATTATATTTCTTTATCATCATTTTTATATAAAGTAATTATCACATAATAAACTAGGATATTTTATTTCTCGGTCAGTAAACATAAGCAAAGGTATTAAGTAATGTTGCCTGTTGTCTCCTTTATTATTTACCTTCGCTATTGAGCCTGTAGCTTAACAACAAGCATAAAACTGAACAGTATAGTGGGATTTAAAATAAATTATCGGTATACTTCCGAAATTCAGTTATTTGCCAATGAGGTACTGTTAACAATAGGTAAGATTGTTTCTTCTGTAATGTATAAAAAATCATTAAATTATGTAGAACTAAGTTCAGTCAGAGCAAAACTCACATTTTATTCAGAGTTTAATTATTTAATGGAAGCTAAGTGAATTTAAATAAGATAGTAAAGGGGTTACATATATATGCATATTGCTACATCCAGTTTTAAAGAAATGCCAATAATAAATTCTAAAAATTATTTTAGACAATAATAAATAAATAGAATAAGTTATTTTCTATGGAAAAGTTTGATTGTAATCAAAATGGCTATTTTACCCAAAATAATATACATTATACAGACGTCTTCACTTCTTTTTAAACAATTTAATGATATTTGTGTGAAGTTCTTACAGGCACTCAAAAAACCCAGAATAGTTTTTTGATATCACATAAGAGAATGAAAAGATGGTGGGTTAAGATTTCCTAATCTGAAAAAAAATGTGCTGTAGCTTTTGTTATTAAAACAATAGCCTTATAACCAAATTCTGATTATTTATTCAATTTGGAAAAATGCCTGAAATTACTTGGTTAAAGAAAAATTATCACTTTACGCCACATTCAGATATTGAATATTAATGTGAGGTCTCTGGTAAAGAAGTATTTTTTTAAAACAATAATCCAACAGATTCCGTTTGCATAAACAACACATTTAAAACATTTAGAAATGTTGCGTGTAAATATCTGGTGATAAAATCATAATGTTTCATATTATTCACTATGGCATTTACACCCGAATGAATAGTTGGTCTAAACTTTCAAAACATGCTAAGCTGAAATCATTGAGATTTGTTATTTTAGAGTCAGATGTTGAGAGTGAGTGCTTAATTGGTAAATATGACTCCCGTATGGAAAACCAGCCCATAGTAGAAAGCAGTAGACAACTTTTAACCTCTAAAGGTGATTTGATATCAGATATAATAAAATAAAATTAAAAAAAAAATATATATATATATATATATATATATATATATATATACACACACACACACAGATATATATATATATATATATATATACACACACACACACACACACACACACACACATTCTTGATTTTCTAAACAGTTTCAAAACAGTGAGCTAGGGAAACAACTACTCAGATTATGCTGTCCTAATGAGTGATTGACCTGTAATTGCAGTAGATAAAAAAAAAAATTACTGTCCTAAATATTATATTGTCTTTATTTTTGAGATTAGAAATTTCTACATAAATAATCCCTCCAAAGAGAATTGAAATTATATAAAAAAGGAATTTATTGTTTGTTGATGGTGTAAATCTTTAACAAAAGCAGATTGGCAGCATATGGTTTATGATTGTAAAGTTGTACAGCCTTTTTGGGAATAGTCTTTCCTGCAAGCATTATAATCTGATAACTTTGTATTAACTAAACTTTTGGTGGTGTTTAATGCTCCAATGCCTGGATGTGTACCCATATCTGATTACCCACTTTTCTGGAGTTTATTAACAATTTCCAGGAAAATTAATGCATAGAATTGCAAAAATTATATTACACATTCATTTACAAAATTTATAAGTACTGTTTGTGTTTATTATAAAGAAATATCCGCTATTAAGATGAAAACTAATAAAATTATCCCATAATATAATTACTGGATAAAATTAAACTTATTAGTAGAAAATATTAATCAGTGCTCTATGGACAGTTTATGATGTGTATTTGCTTAATGACTTTTTATAATGCATATGGTAAGAATTCATGTAGACACTTTTTAAAACAGCTGCCTGTTTTGTTGTGTAAATGTTTTTGTTCCTGTATATGAAATGTCAATAAAATATTTAAACGTAAAGACAAAAGCTCACTTGTAAATAAAGAAATGCTGGTGGCTGCAAATGAGCTATATGTCTACTGGGAATTATGCTTCCTTAGTTCCAAAACCAGAAATTCCTGAAAATTTGTGCATTTCGGTTCTGGCAGAAATTATATCATTTTTTGACACTATGACAGAAGACTTAAAAAATAATGCACAAAGTCAGCAGATGCAGTCTGAATTCTATGAGCTTTAAATTCTGATTGATTTCTCTGAAACTTCTGTGTCCCACATGACATGCTAATCACTATAGCTATCTTATTGACATTAAAACTGTACACACACACAGTACAGCACTTGTCTTGCCTTTCCTAAACTGTGCTTTTTCCATGTTCTCTCAATCCAGTAAACAAGGTTGAATATAAATTTGAATGCACTGTTGTTTGTCATTATAAATGAATGACTTAGGCTTTACTGAGGAATGGAGCTTCATACAGCTAGTCTGTGGTAATAACAGTTAAAAAAAAAGTTTTCAACATTTTAAGAAATTACTTGATAAAAATGGGAAATAGTTGTTTAGAATGCAGCAGCTAAATAGTTTGTAGGTAGAGTGTTAAAAAGACCACAGCACTTACCAAAAGAGTAGGGAGATTTTATTAAAAAGATATGAAGTAAAAAAGAAAATTACATTTGATCCCTGTCTGGGTAACAAAAGCAAAACTTAATATATGTAGGAAGAAACTATAACAACAATTGATGTGAAGTGGGCTACAAAAAAACTTATGAAAAGGAACCACAAGAAGTCCTTCCCAAATGTGGCCCTCAAACAATGTAACTATTGCTGTGTTTTACAGTTGGAGCAGAGGTAAAGGTTGTCAGCTTTAGTTCCTGTGGACAAGGTTAGTGCCCCTCAGACCTCATATGCTGCTTACTTCGTGACCTTGAGCAAGTTACTTAACCATACATTTCTCCCAGGTTGCCCCTAAAAAGGGACTGTGTGTCCTGTGAGCCTACCTGTTTAACAAATTGGTGTTATTTATTATTATTATTGTCAAATGTGCGCAGTCTCTCTCCACATGCCTTATTCTTCAGCTGGGCTTTCACAGGCCTGTTTCTATTAAACAATCTCCAGTCCCTAACAGGAGTATCAGTTTCTACTCTCTTCATTCTTCGTAAATTATCTGCTTTCTGTTCCTCGTACAGTAATTTCCATTCCAAAGGTTTGTAATGTCTTTCCATAATCTTTTTATACTAATTTTTATGTTCACTAAATTGTCATCATAGATTGTTTCTAATGTCATACCTTATTTCTGTAATATGAAAACCATTCTCCCTCACTTTTAGTCTCTTAACTGTAAGAACCACTCCACAATACATTCTGTCTCCAGCATATATGGAATTGTGGTGAATATCTGTAAGGATGCTAAGTAAACTTATCTTCATATTTGTACAGTATTGTTCTCTTAATGAGATAATGAACCCTCTCAAAACAGCTTTAAAAAATGCAGTGTTCATATCAGCTTCCATTTTTTCAGGTAGCATATACACCCTATCAAAATAATCACCCCTAGTAAGATGCTTTATATTATATTAAATAGTTTTTCTTCTAAAGAATAAATGAAATGTCTTCCATAACCTAACTGCTGCTTTCCCTTTGCTCAGTAACTGCAGCTGTACTTCCAAAATGTCTATCTTCTCAAGTATAAGCCCAGAATTTTTAGTCTAAGATCTTCATATTGACTTCCACAAGTAGGTTACAAATTCTGAAAAACTCTACCATTTATCGCTGTCCAAGAAAAAGACGAGCTTCTCCAAATAGCTGGCTACAACATTAATTGCAAAAAAAAAAAAAAATAGACCACTCTCAACTACAAACACATCTTCCACATAACGAAAACTAGTGGGAATCTTAAGACTGTCGTCCAACTGCGATTCCCCGTCACAGTTGCTGTTTTCATCTTCCTTATTGAAACACTTATTAAAATACCAAAGTTTACTGGACTGAGTGGGCAACCTTGTTGCACTCCATGTTGCATATAAACAGTCTATGTCCTAGTACCCCCTTAAGCACCAGTCCCTGTACGAGCTCCAGAGTACATAAGATGTGTAAAAAGTAGGAAACTTCTTCCATCTCAGATGATATGTAATGTGGGAGACAACTAACCGGCTTTTATCCATATAAGAAGTTAAGTAAAGCAAAGTGAGAGACATTACCAAACATTTTTGAGATGCTGCAGCTTACTTAGTATCTGACCCTTTTACATTGTTACTTACAGGTTTCCTCACCAGAAACAGAGGTTTACCAATATTTTGCCTTGCCTTTTAGCCAAAACATGTTCCTCAGATACAGCCAGTTTGGCTAGCAGATTTTACAAGCTTAATCATGTAGTTTTTGTAACTATTTGTAGTCTGTTTTCAGTGTCATTAGGGGCTTCAAATTTTCCTTTCCTATTTCATATGAGTAAATGTCATAGTGCTGAACAAAAGAGACGCCAGGGTTTTCACCCCTCAGAAGCTACTTATTAAACACAGAGACTAAAGTATGAACTTGCCAGTCTTGCAAAAGAGAGAGTAGAAGTAAAATGTTAGTCCGTATCACTTCTTATTTTGACATCACTTGGCAGTCAACACTATGACCGTGGTCCACACATCTTTGCAGTACCATCAGAAATGTCTGATAGTTTTAGAATGTGCACCACTTTGTGATACCACAAAGATCTGTGGGCCACAGTTCCTCTGTACTGCTGGCAGATCTGCTGCCACACACTTCCTTGTCCCATCTGCCTGTGATGCTGGAGAACTTCTGCCAGTCGGAGTTCACACAGCACCAGATTCCCTCAATACCATAATATGGGAATAATGCTCGAACTGCTGGTACGCTTAAAGACTATAATATTTTTTATAAACCACAGTCATTTTGCCAGTATTGTACAGCTCTGTTGTATAAAGGAGATGAGTACTGTGTAGCAAGCCATTACCAACTAGCTGCTGTAGTTACCTGTCAAGGTATGATATACATTAGAATAAGCATCTGCCTTACACAGTAGTGCTGAGTAGCACTGGCAGACTGTGTAGCACTGCCCACAAGTCCCAAGAATAGGCGTGTATAATACACAGTAATGTACCAGGCACGCCTGTGTACCATTGAAGAAAACTGGAAAGTGCCCATCTGACCCTAGGGAGTACTGGGTCTGTATTACGTCGAACTCACGGAAGTCTGAATGTTTTATTATCGAACCATGATGTTCGAAATATGAAAATGGCAAAACCATGGCACGCCGATTTTTTCCCTAGGGAAAATAAATCGGTGGGCCGTTTTCAGGGCTTTGCTATTTCCTCCTCTGTGGTGTAATCTCGGAGTTGGTATATTTAAGTAGGGAAGGGTGTGGGGAGTGAAGCCCCCCCCCCCACATTAGTTTAAGTTTAAAGTGTGTTTTTTTTTGTTTGGTACCGGAACAGTGATTTTTTTTTTCCCTGGGAAAAAAATCGCTGCTCTGTGTTTTTGTAATTCTTAGGTTTCGAACATTATGGTTTGATATTACAACGTTCGAACTCCTGTAAGTTCGACGATGTAATATAGACCCGGGAGTACTGTGACTCATGATCCTGGCAGAGCACATCAGCATCTTATGCTTATGAATACCAGGGCCCTGCTGTAGCATTCTTTCACACCTTCACATATTTGTTGCTTGCTGCTTGACTTTTTTCCCAGCTTGTGTGCCAGTACAGTATCTTCTACTGTAATCATGAACACTGTCAGTCTTTCATCTTCCTTTTTTTGTGTGTCTGTTTTTTAATGAATTATATTGATAAGCAACATGTACAGGGCAATATAAAACAGAATTAGCTGAGCAAGCATAGGTTCATAGGTTGGTACTAGGCTATCAGCCCTAGGGCCTATACAAGCCTAGCCATAACAATTCCCTGGCTATTTCTTCCCACATTATTTACTTTCCTGGACCCTTGTCTAGCAGGGTGACTGACGTGATCCCTGGGGTGAATTTCCTTTCTCCCATCCAATCATCAAGGTTCCTCTTGAAGAGGTCCAAAGAGGCACTCTGCTTGACATGTATGGGCAATCTAGTCCTGAGTCTGGGGAGTCTCTGGGTCAGGAACCTATCCCTCCAGCATGTTTTGTTTATTGTGATGACAAGGTTTAGATCCCTGGAGCGTGTAGCTCTGAGGGATTGGGATTTCTTTAAGTGTAGCATGTCCAACAGCTCTGGGTTTGACATGGCCTTGTATGTTAAGCAGAGATCGCCTCTGAGTAGACGATATGCGATAGAGTATAGCTGGAGTTTTTTAAGGCGGTCAG